>NW_027070098.1:12247-302014 GCF_002906115.3 Quercus suber
GAGCGAGACGGTATTCGACAGAGATGACCACGACGGAGAGTTGAAGTGCCATGATGAAGCTAAAGTCATGATTCATGGTTGAATCAACACTTAAAAGAATAAAGCCACCACCATGGTAGTACACAATGAAAGGAAGTTTTGTATTACCGACACTATTGTTGGTGGAGGTGTTATCTAGTGCTTGGCGAGGTAGGAATATGCGGACCCAAGTGTTGTGATTTGGGTTGAGAGTGACATCTTTGGTGATCGTAGGGGTGGAACTGTTGTGATCAGGCGCGGCAGGGGTGCTAGGAATTTCGTAGAGACGTTTTATTGGAATCAAATGCAAGCTCGAAGGTTCAGCAATGGAGGAAGTGAAGAGAGAATGCACATTACAAAGAGAATGAGCTTGATAAAATGATTTAGTGTGTTTATAATTATATGCTCTATTCCGTATATATAGGAGCAGAGGAATGGTAAGCTACAAACTACATAACAAAATAACTAACTTGCTATCCAATCTAATCAAGACAAATGGCACTACTATGTAACTAACTAATAAAATTACTCTTATGTACAAATGACATGTTGTTCTGTACACCTAATACAAAACACTTATTATACATTAAGTAGTTTAAGCAGAAACTAAACACTTGCATTGGTTTATCAATCTGTGCTCATCAACTGTTCTTCAATCCAACTTCAATCCAGCTTTAGTTTCTAACACTCCCCCTCAAGACGAACCATATATGTTGATTAAGTTCATCTTGGAAAGCAAGTGAGAGAACTGTTTCTGGCCTAGAGCTTTGGTGAAGAAATCTGCAATCTGGTGCTGTGTAGGAACATGAAATGTTCTAATAACCTAGTCTTCAATTTTTTCTCAAATGAAATGGCAGTCTATCTCAATATGCTTCGTTTGTTCATGAGACACAGGATTGGCAGCAATATAAAGAGCTGCTTTACTATCACAATAGAGAAAGGTAGATTGAGTGTGATTTAAACCAAAGGTTTTGAACAAAGTAATAAGCCAAACCACCTCACTAGTGACTGTTGCCATTGATATATACTCCGACTCAACAGAGGATCTTGACACTACCTGCTGCTTTTTACTCTTCCAAGAAATTAGTGAATCTCCTAAAAATACATAAAACCCTATGATTGACCTTCTGGTGTCAGGGCAGGTTGCCCAGTTAGCATCACAGTAGCATTTCAGTTGCAATTCTGATCTTGCAGACAGAAACAACCCTTTACCAGGTGTTTTCTTCAAATATTTGAGGATTTTGTAGGCAGCTTGAAGATGAGGTACTTTAGGTGAGCCCATGAATTGACTTAATTTGTGGATTGAATAGCAAATGTCAAGCCTAGTCAATGTCAAATAGGGAAGTCTCCCTATTAACCTTCTATATAATGAAGCATCAGGGACTGCATCACCAACTGAACTGCTGAACTTGGTGATTAGTCCATAGGAATATTTGCTACCTTACAAGCTAATATACTAGCATTAGACAGAAACTCAAGGGTATACTTTCTTTGACATAAGGAGATTCCATGTCAAGTTCTTGCTACCTCAAGACCTAGGAAATACTTCAAAGTTCCCAAATCTTTTAGATTGAACTTGCTGTCTAGAAATTGTTTAAACACATTCACAACATCCACATCATTACTGGCAATAAGAATATCATCAACATAAACAAATATGATGATCATAGAACCTCCCTTAATCCTGGTAAAGACAAAATAATCTGCCTTGGATTGAACAAAACCTTGATCCACAATTGTAGAAGACAACTTTGCAAACCATTGTCTGCTTGCCAGTTTAAGCCCATAAAGAGACTTTGTAAGTCTACAAACCTCCCCCTTGGTGCCAAACCCAGGTGGAGGAAGCATGTAAAACTTCTCATGTAGGTCCCCATGCAAGAAAGCATTGTTGATATCCAATTGAGTGAGATGCCAACCATGAACAGCAGCTAGTGCCAAAAGAGTTCTAACAATAACAAACTTGACCACAGGGGAAAAAGTCTTATAAAAGTTTATACCCTCAGTTTGTGTAAAACCTTTTGCCACTAAATGAGCCTTATACTTCTCTACAGAACTATCAGCCTTTAACTTGATTTTATAAATCCATTTACATCCAATTGGCACCTTACCAGGAGGAAGCTTGCACATAACCCAAGTATGGTTGGTGTGAAGTGCATCAATTTCAGCTTTCATGGCATCAAGCCATTTAGGATCAAGCAAAGCTTGAGCATAAGAATTAGGTTCCTTAGCAATAATTAAAGCAAGGGCAAAGGATTTATGGGAAGAAGAAAGTTTGGCATAGGAAAGAGTTGAAGCAAGAGGATAAAGAATACCTGTATCACCAGAAGTAGCAGTGGAATCATCTGATTGAGGAAGTGAAACTGTGGCAAACACATGTGCAGCTAGGTTGCAATGATAGTCTTAAAGATAACTAGGAGTTTTTCTAACTCTAGTAGACTGCCTAACAGGTTGAACAACAGGAGGAACATCACAGGATGGATTAGAAGAGTCAGAATCATGGTGAGCAAGGTCAGGAAACTCATCATGAGGAACAGCCAGATCTGATGATAAAGAAGGAGTGAACTCTGCAATAGGAAAAGAAAGACTAGACTCTGGTATGACAGGATGGGTAGGAAACGTGGAAGGACAGAAAGGAGAATGTCCTAAAAGTTTCTAATAAGGAGTGATATTTTGGAGGAGTGGACTAGGTGTTCTATTTATCAAATAAGTGGCAATGAGAACGCAATCACCCCAAACCTTATAGTTATTTGAATAACTAAACTGATGGTACACTACTTCCTTCGCTTCAAAGCTTATAAGGCAGCAAGAAGGGGGATTCGGAGGAAAGCAGGACTATCACCAAGCTCCTCGGACCGGGCCGAGGACAAAACTTTGAGGATAATTTCCATTCATCTATGTCGAATGGTGGCAAACGCTGCATTGGTCGTTGTCCGCTTGCGAGGACCTAGTTCTTGAACCCACTCTCTACAAATTCATTGTATTTGGCTAGCTGGGCTTGAGTCCACTCACTTAATAGTAGAAGTGCTCAAACCCAGTCCCTACAATTTTTTAGAATATAATTCCTCAAATTAAAGGATAATATTTAGCAATTGTTTAATTCAGAAAAAACTTATCATTAAACTTCAACAAATTTAAATTATATTCAAACTAAAAGCCTATTATCAAAAATTCTAAACTTGAATCCCAAACAACAACCTACATTTTCTTTCAAAAAAAAAAAAAACATCATTTTGATGTCTACTCCAAACAAAAAACTATTATCAACATTTTACGAATAATTAATTAGTAAATTAATTTATATTATTTTTTATGATATATTTCCTTAAATTAAGAAACAACATTTAACAACTGTTTAATTTAAATAAAACTAAAATTTTATCATCAAAATTTTCTAAACTTAACTACCACACGACTCACAGTTTTATTTATTTATTTTTTCTCTCAAGTTGCTTCTTATTAAATTAATATTTTATTAGGATATAAGCAAAACGATTCTTGACTAAGAATAAGATTTAACAATAATTTAATTTAGATAAAACTTTATCATTTAAGTTTTAGAAATTTAAATTCTACTCCAACTAATAGTTTATTATCAAAATTTTCAGAACATATATATATATATATATACACACACATGCTAAGTCATGACTTTTCGATATAATCACTCTTAACCAATAAAGTCATCCATATAATTAATTAAATCCCACATAATACACCCCATGTGTTTGTATTTTTTTCACTTTTTTCCCAAGAGGTAACTTACGCTTTTTGTTCATCACGCTTATTGTTTTAATTTAATAAATGTATCTTACTTATTGTTTGTACGGCATAAGTGTCCCCAAGCCCACTTGGGCCCTGAACTTCGACCCAACGGTATGACCCATGACCCTAACCACTCTGTCCTACTCCAGGCCCTAAGCCTTTTAGGGCCATAGGCCCAGGCCTTATGCCGGCCCAGAGCCCATTGGGTGAATACTCTTAATTTGTACACATCATGTTTCATCACCTGGGACTTGCCTGGTCAATTATATCCCGAACAAGACAACAACTGCTCGAGGTATCACCTCCCAGTTGTTCGGCAGTACCTTGGGGAGTATCGCTGTCGAGTGGCTTTTCTGAGGTGGGAAGCAGTTCTAATGTCACTCTTCCCACTCCCACCTAAACACCCACTTTGAAACGATGGAATTGGACCCCAATGCCCATTAATAACCTAAAGTAATCATAACCCCTCCACTAATCTAGGGCTATAAATAAGAGGCAAGAATGAGGAATAGGTGTTGGAAGAGATTCTGGAGAGAATATAGAACAGAGAGCACAAGGAGAGCAACAAGAGTGAGAAGGGGGAATCTGTGGGAATAGGAGTGTTCTGTATAGTCTCTGAACTCAAAACTACCCAAGTTAGGAAATCCAAAGCCTACATCACAAATAGATTGTGAGCCCAAGTAGGGACTAGCCCATCAGCCTCATTTTTGGCTTGCACAATTGGCGCTGTCTGTGGGGATCTCCTACAAAGCTGTGGTTCGACCGAGACTCATGACATAGAAATGTCCGAAAGATGTTCAGGGAGTTATGTGGACAGTGCTTCTAAGGGGTCTTTGTGGGGATCTACTAGGCGAGAGAGGAGGCACAAAAGGTGTGATGATAGGGATCGTGAGCAAGAAGAAGAACGATTCGGCCTTGGAGAATGGTCTTACCAAACACACCGGACAATGTCGAAAGCTTCAAGGCACGGACAATTTGACGAGCAAGATGAGGAACTTGAGCGGTTACGTAGGCTGGTGAGAGATTTGGAGTTGGAGGCAGGAGGTAGATGCCAGAGAAGGGAACAAGACGACCAAGAAGAAGGATCTGCTAGTGGGGGAAGTTGTTACAGAGTTGGCTCACATTAGTCTGGTTCCCATCAACACCGGGAACATTCACGATCACGGGAGTACATCGACCGAGACTCAGTATCTCTGGAAGAGCGACAGCCCAAGAATGCCGCCATGGACACTATGAACCGAGCCTTGTGCAGAGCTGCTCAGTCACCATTTTCAGATGACATTGAACGAGCCCCAATGTCGAGCAGATTTACATGCCCACCATTCAACTCTTATGATGGGAAGACGGACCCGATAGAGCATGTCAGCCACTATATCCAGATGATGTCTTTGCACACTCACAATGACGCGCTGATGTGTAAGGTATTTCCTTCAAGCCTCGGGCCCACTGCTTTGCGATGGTTTAATAAGTTATGGAAGGGCTCCATTCATAGTTTTGCTGAGTTGATCCAAAAGTTTGGTGTTCGATTTGTAACCTATAGCCAGGTCCCACAACCAGTAGACGCATTACTATCTATGAAGATGACAGTAGGGGAAACCCTTCGCAACTATGCCAGTCGATATTGAGAACTCTATAATGAGATTAGTGGGGGTAACGAGAAAATTGCAGCGAGCACCTTTAGAATGGGGTTTCCCGAGGATTATGAATTGTGCGAGTCACTAACGAGAAAGCGCCCTGAGGATATGAGGAAACTTGTAAGGCACATTGAGGAGTACAAATGCTTAGAGGATGACCAACTGCAGAATAAAGGAAAAGCCTCGATGATGAGTCGTACATGGCAGGATGGCTTCCAGTCAAGGCCCTGAAGGGATTTAAGGATTCTAGAACCAGAAGCACAAATGGGGGAAGTAAACGTAACATTCAAGAAGCCGGTGCATAGGATCATAGATCGAATTAAGAATGAGCCATACTTCTAGTGATCGAACAAAATGGGGGGTGACTCGTCTAAGAAGAACCAAAGATAGTGGGCACACTACCAAGCAGTGCCGGGTATTGAAAGATCATCTTGGGAAGTTAGTGAAAGCGAGGTATTTGAAGGAGTTTGTGGTGGATTCTAGGAACCGAGGTGCTCGGCAGGGTGCACAGTAGAGGGGGAATCCCCTCTCACCACTATTACGATGGGAAGACGGACCCGGTAGAGCATGTCAGCCACTATATCTAGATGATGTCTTTGCACACTCATAATGACGTGCTGATGTGTAAGGTATTTCCTTCAAGCCTCGAGCCCATTGCTTTGCGATGGTTTAATAGGTTATGGAAGGGCTCCATTCATAGTTTTGTCAAGTTGATCCAAAAGTTTGGTGTTCGATTTGTAACCTATAGCCGAATCCCACAACCAGTAGACGCATTACTATCCATGAAGATGGCAGTAGGGGAAACCCTTCGCAACTATGCCAGTCGATATTGAGAACTCTACAATGAGATTGGTAGGGGTAACGAGAAAATTGCAGCGAGCACCTTTAGAATGGGGTTGCCCGAGGATTATGAACTGTGCGAGTCGCTAACGAGAAATCATCCTGAGGATATGAGGAAACTTGTAAGGCGCATTGAGGAGTACAAATGCTTAGAGGATGATCAACTGCAGAACAAAGGAAAAGCCCCAATGATGAGTCGTACATGGCAGGGTGGCTTCCAGTTAAGGCCCTGAAGGGATTTAAGGATTTCAGAACCAGAAGTATAAATAGGGGAAGTAAACGTAACATTCAAGAAGCCGGTGCACAGGATCGTAGATCGAATCAAGAATGAGCCATACTTCTGGTGATCGAACAAAATGGGGGGTGACTCATCCCAAAAGAACCAGAATTTGTACTGTACTTACCATAAAGATAATGGGCACACCACGGAGCAGTGTCGGGTATTGAAAGATCATCTCGGGATGTTAGTGAAAGCGGGGTATTTGAAGGAGTTTGTGGTGGATTCTGGGAACCGAGGTGCTTGGTAGGGTGCACAGTAGAGGGGGAATCCCCTCTCACCACCATTAGGAGCGATTGAGGTCATCCACGCTGCCCCGAGAGGCGCTGCTTTGACTAAGAGGAAAGGTGTGTCGGTTGTAGTGCCAGTAGAAGATTGCTCGGGAAAGCAACTGTTTGAGAAGAAGATGAAGTTCACACGAGGCCCATTGCTTTCAACAATGATGACTTGGAAGGAACAATTCAGTCGCACGATGATGCGTTGGTGGTGACGACCAAAATAAATGGTTTCATAGTAAAGAGGGTGATGGTAGACCAAGGGAGTGGGGTCGATGTGATGTATCCGAACCTGTTCAAAGGGCTCGGATTAAGGAACGAAGACCTCTCAAAATACGATACGCCCCTAGTCGAGTTCGATGGCCAGGTGGTGATTCCTAAGGGGTAAATTTCCCTTCCCGTGAATATGGAAGGAAAAGAAGTAGTAGTAGCATTTATAGTGGTTTTTCTCCTTATACGGCAATCCTAGGAAGGCTGTGGATCTATGCGATAGGGGCAGTCCCATCCACCCTGCACGTGAAGGTTAAGTTCCACACCGAACAGGGTATTGCTGTAGTGAGAGGAAGCCAACAAGTGGCCAGACAGTGTTTAGTGGCCGCGGATAATTGGAAACACAAACAGGCCAAGCAGAAGGAAACATTCAAAGAGGTCCCTTTGTAGCAATTATAGGAGCTCCGAGGGGGAATGGGGGCTAGTTATGCCAAGGAATTAATTAGAGTAAGAATATTACCGGATGTTGATAGGTACTTTCAAGTAGGGGCAAGCATAAGGGATAAGGACAGGATAGAGACGTTACTGTTTCTTATGCAGAATATAGATGTGTTCGCTTGGAGCCCGTATGAGGTGCTTGAGGTGGATCTCGAATTTATAGTTCACAAACTTAATGTAGACCCATTATACCCTCCCAAAAAGTAGAAGCCGAGAAAATCGGCCAAAAAGCACGTCGAAGCTCTCAAACAAGAGGTTAAGAAGTTGAAGAAAGCTGGGGTAATAAAGGAGATATTCTTTCCAAAATGGCTTGCGAGCACCGTGGTGGTCAAGAAAAAGAATGGCAAGTGGAGGGTTTGCGTTGACTTCACTGATTTGAACCGAGCATGCCTAAAGGATTTGTTTCCCATGCCGAAGATTGATCAATTGGTAGATGCCACCTATGGGCATCCGAGGATGAGCTTTCTGGATGCTTTTTAGGGCTATCACCAAATTGCCCTAGCTATCAAGGACCAGGAGAAGATGGCGTTTATTTCTCCCAATGCTAACTATCATTATATCATGATGCCGTTTGGGTTAAAGAACGCTAAGGCCACATATTAATGAATGATGACAAGGATGTTTTGAGACAAGATCAAGCACATAGTTAAGGTAAACATTGACGATATGGTGGTAAAAAGTAAAAAAGAAATGTAGCACATTGACGATTTCAAGGAGGTGTTTGAAGTACTTCGAAAACACAAGCTGCGCCTTAATGCCGATAAGTGCACCTTCGAAGTGGAGGCTGGCAAGTTCCTGGGGTATTTGATCACTAACCAAGGTATAAAAGTTAACCCCGATCAAATTAAAGCAGTAAAACGCCTTAAACTGTCAACCAATCCAAAGAAAGTTCAAGTATTGACCGGTATGTTGGCTGCCCTTAACCAGTTTATCTCCGAATTTGCAGATTAATGCCATCCATTTTACTAGCTTCTGAGGAAATGGAAATGATTTCAATGGAATGAGGAGTGTGAAAAGGCTTTTCAAGATTTGAAAGTGTACTTAATACAGGCCCTTATGCTAACGACCCCCGAGCCCGGAAAAGACTTACACATGTACCTCTTAGTGTCTGAGCATGCTGTGAGCCCCGTGTTGCTGAGAGATTAGGGTGTGCAACAGCCTATATACTATGTCAACAAAACCTTGATTGATGCCGAGATGAGGTATTTACCCTTGGAGAAGTTGGTGCTGGTGTTGGTTCACGCAACATGGAAGTTACCCCACTACTTCCAAGCTTATACCGTTTATGTATTGACCGAGTATCCTTTACAATCGCTACTAAAAAGATCCAATTTCACTGGAAGAATAGCTAAATGGGAACTCGGCTGGGCTCTTTTGATATTAGGTACAGGGGTAGAAGCTCGTTGAAAGGTCAGATCCTCGCCGATTTTGTTGACGAGTTTTCCCCAAGGGGGGTAGATAAGATGGTTTGCTCTATTGAGGTGGTCCCATGAAGGTTGTTCATGGACGGTGCATCCAACAAATCAAGAGCTGGGCCTGGAATTGTAGTTATCACACTGGAAAGGGTAAAGCAAGAGCACTCCTTTAGAATGGGCTTTAAGGCCTCCAATAACGAATTCGAATATGAAGCCCCGCTTGCCATACTAAGAGTCGTTTCCAATCTAGATGCTAAAGAAGTGGAGATTTACTCAGACTCTTGACTGGTAGTCAATCAGGTGTAGGGAAGCTTTGAGGCCAAGGACCCCCAGATGATGGAGTATTTATAGCTAGTGAAACAAACTATAAACCACTTTAAGAAATTTAGAGTGATTCAGGTTGCCCGAGGGAAGAACCGGCACGCTGACTCCTTGGCCACCTTAGCGTCATCATTAGCCAAGGAAATCCCTCGACTAATAAAGGTGGAAGTGGTGGCAAAACCAAGCGTCAATGTGGGGGTTAATGTTTCAATGGTAGCAACGGTTAGGCCATGTTGGATGGACTCGATCATCGATTTTCTAACTGAAGATCAAGTGCCAACAGATGAAAGAGAAGCAAAAGAGTATGCGAATAGCATCTTGATATTGGCTATCAGCCGATATGAAGCTGTATCGAAGATCTTTTGATGGGCCCTACCTACAGTGTTTGCACCCCAACAAGGTTGAAGAACTCCTGACCGAGCTGCATGAGGGAATGTGCAGTAGCCAAGTGGAGGGATGTTCGTTAGCCTACAAGGCAATGACTCAGGAATTTTGGTGGCCATGAATGCAAAGGGATGCTACTGAGTATGCTAGAAAGTGTGAATAATTTCAAAAGCACGCCCCGATGATCCACCAACCGGCAGGAAGTTTAAACCCTATTAGTAGCCCTTGACCCTTTACACAGTAGGGGCTGGATATCGTTGGTCCATTTCCCCAAGCTACTGGAAACTAAAAATTTGTCTTAGTAGCTGTGGATTATGTCACCAAGTGGGTGGAGGCGGAGGCATTGGCAAACATCCGTGATGTGGACGTTAAGAAATTTGTATTGAGGAACATAGTGACGAGATTCGGGGTCTCGCAGTCACTAGTGTCAAACAACGGGTTGCAGTTTAATAGCAGGGCTTTCCATGAGTATTGTAGCGATCTCGGCATTGTAAACCGATATTCCACCCTAGCATATCTGCAAAGTAACGGCCAAGCCAAGGCTACCAATAAAGCTATTGTAAATGGGTTAAAAATGAGGTTAGAATGATCAAAGGGCAGGTGGGTAGAGGAGTTTCCTAACGTTTTGTGGGCATACCAAACAACCCGTAGGAGGTCCACAGGGGAAACCCCTTTTTCTCTAGCATATAGAGTGGAGGCAGTTATACCGACAGAGATCAGCTTGTGCAGTGCCCGGGTTACGAGATTCACCCCCGCCAAGAACTCGGAATTGATGCTAAAACAGTCGAATTTGTTGGAAGAACGCCGGGAATCAACAACTATACGACTAGCAGAGTATCAGCAGAAACTTGGTCGGAGGTACAACAGAGACATAAGGAGAAGGGAGTTTAGAGTGAGAGACCTAGTACTCCGAAAGGTGGTGGGGAACATGCGAGATATCAGCGCTGGGAAGCTAGCACCAACTTGGGAGGGACCGTATAGAGTTACCGCTATCGCAGGCGCATGGGCATACTATTTGAAAGATTTAGATGAAAAGCCACTTCCCCGACCTTGGAATGCCCACAATTTGAAGAAGTTCTATCACTGATCACCCTTAAACAGGGGTACAAGTTGAATGTAATCTTGAATGTACAGTTTATTGATTAATACGAAGGTGATGTTTGTCCATATCGGTGTATTTAATTCCTTCACTGTTAATTCGTTAACTTTGAACAACAAACATGAGGAAAATTAGAATTAGGCATACTATTCTAAGGACAAAAACTTGTTCCCGGTTCGATCATCATCACCGAGCAAGTGGAAATCTTGTGGTAAATTATTCTAAGGACAGAAACTTGTCCCAAGTTCGATCATCATCCCCAGGCATGTGAAAACATTATGGTGAATTATTCTAAGGATAGAAACCTGTCCCCGGTTCGATCATCATCCTAAAGACAAAAACCTGTCCCTAGTTCGATCATCATCCCCGGACAGGTGGAAACCTTATGGTAAATTATTTTAAGGACAGAAACCCATCCCCGGTTCGATCATCATCCTCGGGTGGGTGGAAACCTTATGGTAAAATTATTCTGAGGGCAGGAGGGAACCTTACGCTAGAAGCTATCCAAGGACGAAAATCGCTTCCCGATTCAGTCTTTACCACCGAGCAACTGGAGACCTATATTAAGCCATTCCAAGAATAGGAAAAGCCTCTTTAGCACTATTATAGCCTTCAAGCACACAAAGGATGCATCTAATCATTCAGGGGGCAGAAAAGTAAACATATATCAGATGTGGTTTTTATTACTGAAGAGCCAATTCTTTCTAGATAAAGATGATCCCTTTCAGACCGATCCTAGTCATCATACATGCCCGGATACAACCTTTACATTCGAAGATAAACGAGTAAGCAATTCCAATCACCGTTCAGAAGCAAACCGTTATTAAACCACCCGGTCACTAGGAGTATATATAATAAGGAGGAAATAAAAGAACGTGATGAAAGGAACAACTTAGTATCAAACATTCATAGATATAGCAAATATTCGGCAACAGTACCATAATCAAATAGAGCCAACACATAAAAACTAAACCAATATTTTGCCACCACCACCTGATGACTGTAGGAAAATTAAACCTGGAAAAATAATTGTTCTGTCACCACAACCCAGTGATGTAGGCAAGCTTAATGAAAATAAAGAAATTACTTAAGCCAAAGAAAAGGAAAAAGCATAAACTTAGTTTGGGAATCAAGCTGAAGGGTCTGCAGACTGAAATTGGGCAACGTCTTTGGGCAGCTGTTGAGTTGCTAAAGGTGGCTGAAGCTGAACATTCTCACTGGGCTGATCACTAGCACAGAGGTTGCTGGTGACTTCCAGGTCAACTTAACTAACTCCACGTGGGAGTCAATTGCCTCAACGAACTCCCTCATGCTAGGAGTTTCTTCCTTATCAATAGCACCAGGAGGGTTCTGCACGGCAGTAGGAGGATCTGGGAAGGGGATTTGATTGGGGTTCCTTAAAGGAGAATCCTTGGGGACCCCCATAACTTACAGGGCAGCCAACCACCCCTCCTCAAACCCAAGCTTCTGAGCCTTATGAACCATTGGCTCCACGAAGTTTTCCACGTCAGCAAAGCCTTCATTATACCATTTAGTTTCACAAGCCTCCAAAGCCGCTTTCAGGTCAACTAACTCCTCGGCCTAAGTAAGGTTTACGCTCTTGGCTTTCGCTAGTTTGAGCTTGGTCTCTTCAACCTTCGCCTTCAGCTTCGAGAACCTCTTTTCTGCCAATGCCTTGGCCTTCTTAGATGCAGCAGCCTTCTTTTTCGCAATCTAGGTAGCCTGTTCCTTCTCCTTTGCAGTCACCGTAGCAACCTCCTTAAGGGCATTTTCCCGCTCGGCGTCCTCTGAAAGCTCCTTCAGCTTCTCGTCAAGGACGTGGGTTAGTTAAGAGGCCCAATAAAGAAATAACGATAAGTACAAAAGCAAAAAGGATGTATGTGTATTGAAACAAGTAGGAAGCAAAGGGACAAAAGTTTACCGCTATGGTATGCCACGTTAACCACTGGGCCAGTGACTCATTAGTCCCATCCTCAAAAATGTGAATGTCTTTAGGCAAGAAAAGGCTTTGCACTAAACTCTGGGCAACGAGCCCCCCTTCACCTTGAGCCCATACCCTTACACTGGCTGATTCAGGAAGGGGCTTGTCATCGAATTGGAATGTAGGCTACCAATTTGCCTTGGATCAAGAGGTGGATGCCATATTCGTCCTGATTTAGGCTATTGGTTCTCGAATAACAATCCCCCCAGATGCCCAGGGGGAGTCCTTATGGGCACGTCGCTCGAACCTCCATGAGTCTGCTCGATCGAGCGCTGTCTCTTCCGAGAACGGCCAGAAGGAGAAGAAGGAGGGGGAGTTGGGTCTCTGCCTCTGGGTTCTTGCTGCTGCAAGGCTAGCCGGGGGCCGAGTACAAAGTGGCCAATAGTCATTGTACGTCTAGTAACCATCTCATCACCGGGATCAGCTTCGGTTCCTAAGGAGTTAACTAATTCGACCGCTGTCAACTCGGCTACCTAAATGAGGGTTTCGGGTTCAACAGGGGCTTTGGGCTCAACAGGCACGTGTACTTTATGATTTTAGGACACAAGTTTAGCCGAAGTGTCCCACATTGATGCAAGTTCATCCAAGGCTGTGTACTACGGGCCGAGACTGCGTGCTTCGCCTACGGTTAGTTTTAAGGGAAGGAAATTTGCATGCTGAACATCAATGTATGAGAGAAGTGGACTATCTACTAACAGAGCTTGACTAAACGCTTGCCAGGTGGGGTACACAAGGTCAATACCGAGGATTAGATGTGATGCTCGGAGTTGTCCATCCGAGTGAACGAAAATCTCTGACCTAAGCACGAAGTTTAGGTCCCGAACGTGCACTACTCTAAGGTTTAGTTTGAACCTTTTGCTCTCTACATAGACTATACAAAAGCTGGTTAATGGCCACTTGGTCAAAATAATCGTAAGTAAAGTACAATTAAAGGATGCTCAGTACAAACCAACATCACGTGGCGAGAGCGGGCAAGGGAGCTTATCGACAAGCTAGTTGCTGCTCACCCGAATGAATTCCCCAGCTGAGTTTCTATTTGAGTCAGGTAGGCATGATATGAGCCGTACTCGTATGTCCCTAGTCTTTAAATAATAATCTGACCTAATGTTTCCACATAAACTGTACATATAGTTGATGTCGTGATGGTTCAGTTGCAACCCGAACAATTGGTTCAACCTGCTAATGCAACTCACACCACTCGGTAAAAATTAGGGGGGAGTTGGTCGGGACAAAGGCCATAAAATCTAAGGGTGCTTATAATGAGAGGGTTAGTGGGGAACCTAACCCTACCCTCGAGGATAGCCATCAGGGGAAAGAACACTGTTTTTAAACCTTGGCGCCTATGGATGTTGATATCGCCTTCGTGACAGTAGGCAGTGTCAACATCTCCAGGGACGTTGTAGGCCTTTCTAAAGCTGGCCAAGGACACTTCTGAACATAGTTGTCAAAATGTGAATCGTATCATGAATCTATTTTTTATTTTTCCGTATCGTGTATTGTATCGTATCATGTATCGTAAGATACACAAACACTTAATAAAATTTATAAAAAAAATATACATATACATATATAAAGAGTATATTCATTATAAATTTTGAATATATTTAGCTAATTACTAATTTATTCATCACTAATGTAATAATATTTAACAAGCTAACTAAATAAATCAAACTAGCACATGTTTATAACATACACATTTAAATTGCTTAAATTCAAAAGTGATAATATATAATAAATGACCCAAAAATTAATTTATTTTCATCATATTGGCTAATCAACCTCATCTAAGTCAATACTATCATCATGTTTATCATTTTGCAAATTTATTTCTTCATTAAAATTTTCTTCATCGTCATTAACATTTACTATCTCTTCTTGTTCTTTTTATTTTAATAATTAAAAAAATTCTTCTTGGCATTCTAGTTTCTTGGACTTATAACAATAGTGAAAAAAATAATAATTATATTTTCAATTAATATCTTATTCATGATATAGAAAATAAATTTGTTAATATTAAAGTGAAGTGTAAGTGTGTACTATGTAGTGTAAGTGTGTACTGTGTAGTCCAAATTTTGTAGAAGAAAGAGAGGGAAAAAAAACTTATGAATATGTTATTTTATTAAATTAAATTAAGTAACCTAATAATTTTGTGTTTAAAACAAGTCTAATTACTTGTAAGATTCAAATAAAAGTACAAATTTTAACAAAAAATCTCATTTTAAAGCATTTGTCTATGTATCATACGATACGTAGGCTTTTACGATATGATACGATTTATACGATACACACACTGTATCGTATGATTCATGAGCACTTACGATACGTTGATATGATACAGAACTTTTTACACACGATATGATACGTATCGCGTATCATACGATACTGACAACTATGCTTCTGAAGATAGAAGATGGGAATAGCCCATTCCTAAACTAAGACTCCTGAACTAAGATTAAGGGAAAATTGAAAGAAGAAAAAAGAGTAAAAGGAAAGGCAGAGGGAACTTACTGTAGGCTCTAAGGAGAGAAAGTGTTCTGGGCCGGAGGATGAACGCACGAAGGAAGTATGCTTGGCAGAGAGGGAGTATGAAGAATGAAGAATGCAAAAAGTGAAGAAGAGATTTAGAGAGAACTATTTATAGGAGCCAACAGAGGAGTAAATAACATTTAATAAATGAGGGGCAGGAAACCATACGAATCCCCATCGTAACTGCCACGCACGCCTCCTTAGTTCACAAACCGTCAGATAATGATAACGGCTGAATCAGACAGCCAGATACAGCGCACCTTTTAAGGGCACATTAATGAGCCTTTCAACAGCCAAATATCTACCCGTTGGACTTCCCAGATAGTTTCTGTCTTTTAGTGTCCTTGATTTGTTCCCACGGACCGAGCATAAATCAACGGGGGGCTAATGTACGGCATAAAGGTCCCTAGGCCTACTTGGGCCCTGAACTTCGACCCAACGGTATGGCCCATGACCCCAACCACTTTGTCTGGCCCAGAGCCCATTGGACGAATACTCTTAATCTGTACACATCATGTTTTGTCACCCGGGACTTGCCTGGTCAATTATATCCCAAACAAGACAACAACTACTTGGGGTACCACCTCCCAGTTGCGTGGTAGTACCTTGGGGAGTATCGCCGCCGAGTGGCTTTTCTGAAGTGGGAAGCAGTTCCAATGCCACTCCTCCCACTCCCACCTAAACACCCACTTTGAAATGATGGAATTGGACCCCCATTCCCACTAATGACCTAAAGTAATCATAACCCCTCCACTAATCTTGGGCTATAAATAAGAGGCGAGAATAAGGAATGGGGGTTGGAAGAGATTTTGGAGAGAATATAAAACAAAGAGCACAAGGAGAGCAACAAGATAGAGAAGGCGGAATCTGTGGGAATAGAATGTTTTGTCTAGTCTCTAAACTCAGAACTACCCAAGTTAGGAAATCTAAAGCCCACATCACAAATAGATTGTGAGCCCAAGTGAGGAGTAGCCCATCAGCCTCATTTTTGGCTTGCACATTGTTCTTTACTTCTAAATTTGCATGAATGATATTATGCCAAAAAAAATTTACTATAAAGAAGCAAAACAATGTGCACCATTTAACTTCCTAATTCTCTTATGTAAGTTTTTTTTTTTTGTTTTTTGTTTAATTCTCAATTTTTGAACTCTTTTGTGTATATTTTGATTTTGGGTTTTGATTATTACATTTAATATGTGAGTGTGTGTGTGTGTGTTTTTTTTTTTTTTTTAATTAGACTATGACTAGGAAAAAAATTTGTATTGAGGAACTATTTTGTTTATTGTTATTTGTGTTTGCTATGGCATAACCCAAATAGGTAGGAATAATCTAACTCATTACATATGATAAACACTGATAATGTCCAAACTCTAAACAATCAGAACTTAAAGTAATTTTTTATATATTAAAATTACTTACTTATTTTAGAATTTATTATTATTTTTTATTTAATAATTTTGTTTTATTTTTATTTTTTAAATTTAGCTTACATATGAATTTTCATAAGAATTTATTATTATTTTTTATTTAATAATTTTGTTTTATTTTTATTTTTTAAATTTAGCTTACATATGAATTTTCATCAAGCCGGGCATCGCACGGGAATAATACTAGTATACTATAAAACTGAAGTTTTTGACTTTTTGTTGACTTTTTAAAATTTTGACCATAGTTGTCAATATCGTACGATATGCGATACGTATCGTATTGTGTACAAAAAGTTTCGTATCGTAAGGTTATATTATAAGTGCTCATGAATCGTCCGAAACATAGGTGCGTATCATATAAATCGTATCGTATCGGTGAATCGTACGTATCATACGATACATGGACATGTGGGTTTAAAATGGGTATTTTTGTTAAAATTTGTGGTTTTATTTGATTTAAACAAGTTGTTAGACTTTGTTAACACAAAATTATTGGGAAACTTGATTCAATCTAATGAAATAGCAATTCCATGAGTTTTTTTTCCTCCATTCTCTTTTTCCTACAAAATTTAGACTATACTCATAATACTCACTTTCATATGTGCAATTTATTTTCTATGCTATTAAGAATGTATTAAATGAAAATATAATTAGTTTTTATTTTGTTATTATTATTTTGAGTCTTAAAAGCTGGAATTTCAAGAAAAATATAAAGAAAAAACTATTAGAATAAAAAAACTAAAAAAAAAAAAGTAAATGTTGATAATAATAGAGAAAATGTCTATGAAAAAATAATTTTGCAAGATGCTGAAAATGATGATAACATTGACTTAGATGGAGTTGATTAGCCAAGATGATGAAAAGATATTATTATTTTGGTTCATATATCATGTATTACTTCTAAATTTAATCAATTTGAATGTGCTTGTTGTAAATATAAGTTAAATTGATTTATTTAGTTAGCTTTGTTAAATTTTATTACATAAGTAATGATTAAATTGGTCATTAGTTGAATATATTTTGAATTTATAATGAATATACATTTTCTATATGTATATCTATAATTATTTTATAATTTTATTAAGTGTTTGTGTATCTTACGATACACAATACTGAAAAAATCAAATATCGATTTACGATACGATTCACGATTTGACAACTATGATTTTGACACATCAGTTTTGCAAGCCTCACAAATTTACACATCATTATAATTTGTTTTATTTTTTAATTTCTTTAATTAGACTGCAATATTAGAGAGACTCACATTAGGATTAGGATTTAAAACCCTACAACCTAAAAAACCAACGTGGAACCAAAACTCAAAAACCATACATCCCAACAAAAATTAACACACAAAAATATTTTTTACAATATTATTTGAACTCTCAAACCTTTGTGACTCTCTTCCGCTATTTCAAGGGTCTCATGGCTGCCAACAATACCACTCCATAACCTTTGGAAAAAGAACAAGTTTGATTGGTTCGTATCTTTTGTTTGCAATAATTTCTAAGATTAGATTTTTTTTTTTTTTTTTTTTATTCTTTTGGGGGTTGGGTGGTGTTTCAAATCCTAAAATTACAATTTTTCGTCTGAATACTGAGTGCTTCAAATATTTATGTTTATGTATTTAAAATATATATATATATATATATTTGGACATGCCAATTGGATCCCAGAATTAGCAATGGTCAACTTGTCGGACTTGACTGTATAAACTCTCAATTCTGCTTTGTACTAGGATTTAGGAATTAGAGTGTTTATCTTTGTCTTTGACATGCAAAACAGTAACTAAGGTATATTTATGATATGTTGATGAATTGAAATTCAATTATTATCATGTTGCATGTTTTTTTTTTTTAATGGGAATTATGTTGCATGACTTGGTTAAGAACTATGCATGAACCGTATATAGTTAATTCCAACAAGTTGCCTAAAAAACAAGTTAGAAAACCTAATTAAGGTTAAAGACTTAGAGGTTAAGACAGTTACATCCTTACAATTCTAACTTGCTTCTGATAAAATTTGGACCATTGCTTTCATGGATATGATTGATTATTTTCTTGATTAACTTTGATATCAAATTCAACTTGCTTGCTTTGAAATAAGAAGTGTTCTCTTTCACCATGAGGTTCTAAGTGGTCTTGACTATTTACGATTAATGGCTAATTCTAATATGATTGCTCGATGTTGGATTATTTTCTTTAAATAATAGATGCAATTTATACAACTAGATATTTCATAAGATTTTTCTTAGCTGTTTTGTTCTTTTTCAACAATGAAAGAGCTTCTATTTAAATTTATTAAAATTGTACAAGTTCTATTCGTTTTATATTTGAAAATTTTTAGGGATTATATTTTTTATTTATTTATTTTCATAGTTTAAGATGATAGAAGCAACAAATTAAAAGAAACTTTTTATGCAAGTAATAGATGAAAAGGAAGAACTTAATCAAAAACCCAAAAACCTAGAAAGCAAACATGTAAATCAAAAACTCAAAAACCTAACGCAAACCAAAAGTCTTTGATTAGCTAAAAACAGATGTAAAAATAATTAACTTTTAGTACATGAAAAAAACAATTTTTTTGGGGTGTTGTTTCTATAATTTGTAGAGTTTGAATGTTTTGATTCTTTAATAAAATATTTTAAAAATAGAGTCATTAATAAAACTTTAAAATGTCTTCCGTAGTATGGCCTCCACAAAGCAAACCTTGGTTTTATGAAGTGGCTTAGGAACTCAAACAATGGACTAGCTTTTGTGGCATCCATTAGTTCCACCCCATTATAATCTCCTTCATTAAACTGCGCCTCGACAAGAACACCCTTCTTATTTAGCATCTCCACCAGTTTCATCTGACGGTCTATCAATGGGTCTCCATCACAGCCTATCACCAAAACCCACCAACCCAACTTTCTAATTTGATCAAAGTGATCAGGTCCACTACCCACCGTTGGATTGCAATACTCATGATCGCGGTCAACCCCATTGGCAAAGCCAATTTCCACTAAGATCACTAACACTTTGTGGCAAAACCGGATTGTTGGCCAATCTCAGCTCTGACTTAGTTCTCTGTGACCCACCAAAGAATGGGTGGTGCAAAACCAACCCTTTGATCGATCATCAACGGCTTAAAATCATCAACGGCTGTAGATGCACGTAGCCTTACCTGATAGGCTATATTGCACCCCGCACTAGTTCCCATTAGAAAACACTTGGAATAATCAACAAAGTCACGTAACAATTTTTCATGTGTACATTTTATCCAATGCAACGCTTCCGTTGCATCATCGTACGCCGAGCAGGAAGGCGGTGCTCGGGAGCGAGGCGGTATTTGACGGAGACGACCACGACGGCGAGTTGAAGTGCCATGTTGGAGCAAAAGTCATTCTTCATAGTGGAAGCAGCACTTGAAGTAATAAAGCCTTCACCATGGTAGTACACAATGAGAGGAAACTTTGTGATCTTGTTGGAGGTACTAGCTAGTGCCTGACTTGGTAGGAATATGCGGAGCCAGATGTTGTGATTGGGGTTGAGAGTGACATCTTTGGTGATGATAGGGGGGGGGGGGGGTACCAGCAATATTGTGATGATCAGTACTGTCATGATTTGGGACAATTTGGAGGTACTCANATTTTTTTCCTTCTGAAAGTTTTAACATCTATATTTTTGGTTTTTTTTTTTTTTTTGGCAATATTTGAAACTATTTGGTATAAATTTCAACAGTTATAGTTATGGATTATTTTTTTTAAGATAGTACATCTTTCTCTTATGTTTCTCTTTGTTGTGTAGTCACACACACACACACATTTATTTCAATCATTTCTAGTCTGTGAGTGAATCTTTTGATTCTTTTTTTTTTTTTAGCCTTTTGAAAGTTTTAATATCTAAATCTTTTAGGGTTTTTTTTTTTGTATGTGCAGATTTTTGCAAACCTATTGCACATTCAAACAATAGTTTCTTTATCAAAAAGTAACATAAAATATCGGAATAATTTATGCAATGGTATAGTTTCATAATCAATCTAAGATTTTATAAAATTTATTTTAGTTTACTACACAAACAGGTAGATTCATGTGCGTAGCATGGATTTACAACTAGTCTTCTTTATAAACTGTAATCCATATATACAAGTGGCATAGATTGCTATCGAGTAACAAGTATTTTATTTTTATTTTTTAAAGTACTATCATTTGTAACATAAATCTCTCATGTTTAACTATTTCTTTAACCACTACATTGAATTTAACATTCTCGGTCTCATTCAAGCATTTACAAACAATTGGAAAGTTAACAACAAATACAATAAAGGGCTTAGTTCCTACTATAAATAAAAAAAAATAAATAAAACAATCACTACAAAAAACGCGTTCAGAGGTTGTGTTTTTAAGCTGCGTTTTTTAAAAAC
The DNA here is from genome assembly GCF_002906115.3 of Quercus suber. Classification (NCBI taxonomy): domain Eukaryota; kingdom Viridiplantae; phylum Streptophyta; class Magnoliopsida; order Fagales; family Fagaceae; genus Quercus; species Quercus suber. The sequence goes on from NW_027070098.1 coordinate 33,322, forward strand.
ACAGCTACAGGGGGTAATTTGAGCTGCGTTTTTGGAAAACGCAGCTCCACCCCTGAATGTATAGCCATGTTTTCTAAACACGGCTATAGAGCAACTCTGAAGCCACGTTTTGTGATGCTGAGGCTGCGTTTAACTGGAAAGGCCTTAAGCTGCATTTTTAAAAACATGGCTATAGACCCATCTGTGGATTTTTTTTTTCCTATATATCCCAGAGCTGCATTCAATAAACGCAGCTTGTAGGCCTGTCCATGGGTCGGTCCGAGTCGGGTTTGTGCCCAACCCGAAACTGACCCGACCTGATCGGGTCTCCCAAACTTGGACCTGCTGCCGACGGCAGCAGTTCGGGTGGTCAGATGTCAGTGGTTCGCCGGTCGGGTATCGGTCGGTTTCAGACTGTGTAAATGGTCACCGGAGTTCGCCGAAATCTTTGGTTTTTGCTAGATCTGACCAGATCTCGAAGAGATCTCGGTAGATCTCAACGAGATCAAGCTAATCTCAGTGTAAAATCGACAGAGAACAGGTTTTCCGGTCGGGTCGGTTGAAAATCGGGTTTTCATGCTCAAACCCGTCAACCGACCCGTCGATCTCGGGTTTTCTGGGCAGAGACCCGTTGCCAACCGTCACCGGCATCGGTTCAGTCGGTTTTTCAGCCGGGTCGGTCGGGTTGGGCAGGTTGGTCGGGTTCTAGGTCTACTTGGACACCCCTAGCAACTTGAACCTTTATAGAGTTGCGTTTGTTTAAACGCAACTCGAGATCTATTGGAGCTGCATTTAATCAAACACAGCTCTAGGTTTGCTATAAATTATAAAAATAAAATAAATAAAACCCTAAATTTCAACACTGTTGAAAAAAAACCCAAAATTGAAAAACACTCTCAACCTAGCTCCCTATCCCAAACTCGCTGCCGTGCTCTCAACCTCTCGCCGCCGTGCTCTCAAACTTATTATTCACAAGTCAAAACAAATACAAGAAGCCACCCAAGTCCTGAAGAAACAAAACTTGGGAGTTTAGCTTGGAACTCAACGTTGGCCCAAGAGAAAGAGAACAATGGCTACTACCTACTGGTGTATTTTCTTGCCGCAAAACAAAGAACTAGCCTTAGGCGGTTAGGCCTAATTTCAATATGGTCAAAATAATCACCTGCAATAATGGGTTAACACAAAAGAATTCCAACCACAAATTAATATATATGACTTAGCCAGCAAAAAAATTAGTATAAAAAAGGTCCAACGGTAAATAACTCAAAGAAGTCCTAATAGCCACTGCATTTCATTATCTAATAGTAAATCCACGCAATAGACACATTCAATTATGACAAATACACTTCAAGTAAGCTTTCTTCTCATCAAGACATGCTTAAGAAATTGTTGTATGGTGAATCATTCTAAGATTCTAAGAAAGCTGGGTTTTAGGGGGTTTGGAGAGAGGATTTTATGGAAGAGTTGAAGAGCAAAGTGTTTAGAGATGAATTCCACCTATTATTATAGCTATATGGTTTTCTCTCTTTTTCTATTTGTTGTACTTAGCTATATGGTTTTCTCTCTTTTTCTATTTGTTGTACTTGTGCTAATACCCTCATTTGGTAAACATGGAAGGACTCTAAACCAATGAGCTAGTCTTTTGCTAAAGATATAATAAGTTTGTTTTCTTCAAGCTATTTGGTCTCTATTCCTATTAGTTAAGGTATATGCAAACGGTCAAACAAAGTGCATTGTTTAGCATTTAAGTCTTTGTCCTATGGTGTGATTGGTGTCACCAGTCCAATTGTTAGCCAGTCTAATTTGATTTAAAGAGAAGCAAAACCAACATTAGCTAGTTCTTTCAAGACATCAAGTGGGCCATCGTAGTGGGCTGAGCTTCTTTGTTTCTTTCTGTAGCTTGAAGTTTTGGGAATGGGCCGATCTTTTATGGCCGAAGGCATTTTTCCAAGTGAGTTGTGTGCCTTACTTGATTTTCTTTGGGCTTATATGCCTATTTTGTGATGTGATGTGAAGGAAACGGTTTAGCCCATTAGAAAACACTTGGAATAATCAACAAAGTCACGTAACAATTTTTCATGTGTACATTTTATCCAATGCAACGCTTCCGTTGCATCATCGTACGCCGAGCAGGAAGGCGGTGCTCGGGAGCGAGGCGGTATTTGACGGAGACGACCACGACGGCGAGTTGAAGTGCCATGTTGGAGCAAAAGTCATTCTTCATAGTGGAAGCAGCACTTGAAGTAATAAAGCCTTCACCATGGTAGTACACAATGAGAGGAAACTTTGTGATCTTGTTGGAGGTACTAGCTAGTGCCTGACTTGGTAGGAATATGCGGAGCCAGATGTTGTGATTGGGGTTGAGAGTGACATCTTTGGTGATGATAGGGGGGGGGGGAGGTACCAGCAATATTGTGATGATCAGTACTGTCATGATTTGGGACAATTTGGAGGTACTCACAGCAGGGATCAATGGTGGAACTTGGTTGTGCAGTTTGGTTTCTGGACATGGTAGTACTGATTTTGTTGATGAAGGGGTTGAAGAAAGATAGTTTGACAGTGTAGATTATAGATGGTTCATGACTTCATGTGGTTTTTAATTTATTTGTGATACAGTTCTTCATGTCAATTTTGTATTTAATACTTTAGTGGTCTAGTGGATTCTTAGATATATTAGACTATTATTACTTGATCCATAAGTTTATTTAATAGCTAATAGCTAACATCACAAGTTAGGCCAGAGTGATATTATAAAGTGGGAGGCCAAGGCGGCAAGGCCTGCAATATTATTTGTTCAGAAAGTAGTTTTAAATTTGGTGTGGATGTGCTTGTCTAGATGATTACTCGAAGGATTATCATTGACCTCCATAAAATTTTAGTTAAATTATAGATTAAAGAATTTTTTTTTCCCTTGTTTTAGTTAGTCCATTTGTTATATAAACATGTATCCCACTCTTTTTTTCTTTTTCTTTTTTTAAATATTTTTTTTCTCCACTCTCTCCGCTTCTTTTACAACCACCCACATAAAGTTCGGCTTCTACCACCCAAAGCCATTGCCTCATCAACTATGTATTACTTATAGTTTTGAAATTTGGTACTGTTCCCAAAAAAAAAAAAAAAACAGTAAGAGGTTCAAGATTTTTGAAATCGGACTAGAGTTTGAATGTGGTTAAACTATGATGATATTACAAATAATTTTAAATAAATCTAGTCTTAATTGTATATAATTAAATATATTAATTATCCACTTGGCTGATAGAATTTTTTATTTTTTTGTGAATGATTTTACTAACAATAACTATCCAAACGTGCCCCTAAATACTTTCACAATTCTCACAGAAGATTGACAATACAAACAATGCAAGTCAGGTTGATGCTAGACTTGTTTAGAGACTAATGGCAGTTTCGAAGGAGACATGTATAGAAGTCACTGACGCTCATTTAAATTGTAGCAGGGCAAAGACGAAAGCTGTGGCTCTAAATTTGGAAATAAGAGGTCAGTGAAACATTTCTAGGACCACATGATTAGGATGAAGGACAAACTCATAAGTTTGTACCATAATCTCTTGCACTACGTTGTGTAACCATGTCAATTCAATGTAGGGGTGGCAAAATTAGACACGACTTATGAACTCGACACAATATGACACAAAATTAACAAGTTATGAGTTGAGGGTTAATAGGTTCGTGTCATATTCGGGTTGACATGATTGACCCGTTTAATAAATAAGTTGGGTTAGTATTCAACATATGGAACATGTTTAATCTGTTTGGCCCATTTAATTAAATGATATTTTACCAATATACCATTCAAACTCAAGATATATAAACTTATTAGTTGTGGTTTATTTTCTTTGATATATTGTGATTGATTATTTGTGATATTGAGATATATTTTAATTTTGAATGATTATTTGTTATGCATTTACTCGTTAGTTCTAAATTTTATATTAAAATATTTATTTGTTTGTTTTTTTTATATTTTTTTTTTTCATTTTGATAAAATCTAATAAATATGTCAACACGATTGACCCGTTTATTAAATGGGTCATGTTAAGGTTGAGGGATCTTGATTTGTTTAATAAACATGTCGAGTTAATGGTAACTCATATATTCGGCTACTCATGAGTTGACACAACACAAATTTAACACGCGAACACAAATTGACACCCCTAATCCAATAGCAAACTCATAAGTTCCAAAACAACCCAATGATGAATTGTTACCTTTACTTTCTTCTTCTTCTTCTTTTGTATAAAAAAATGGGTTTTTAGTGTGGATTCATTGATCCTGTGATAATGAGTAATATTATGTGTACGACCGAGACTTTGATACCACTATTATTATAGATACAACACATTCATTGAAGTTAGCTTTACTTTTCTTTTCTTTTTCATTTTTAAGAATACTAAATATTTTAATACACATACACAAAATGAAAGAATGTTTTAAAGAAACTAATAATACTAGAGTTATTATTACCCAATAAGTCTTGGATTTATTGGATTTCAACTTTTGAAGACCATAAAAAGAATCTTTTTTCTAGGCTATAGCAGGTGGGCCTAATATTGGGCTGATTTGGCCTTTTGCACTTTTTTATAATGAGATTGTCCAAGCTAGGGCACTAAGCGCATTAAAAAAATAAAAGAGAAAGCTACAAAGTCAGCCCTAATGACCAATATAGACTTTGGCCCGACTACGTTGTGTCTGGTACAATATTTTTACAGCTCTCCACGCACTTGCAGGCTTGCAGGAATTGGGTGCACTTAGCTAACTTTCCGACATTCTAGTGACTAGTGCACTGAATAGAAGCTGTGTCCATTTTTATGATAGTTGGATATGAGGAAAGGGAGGTGGACATAGGACACCATAAAAGCATCTGTAGCAGGTGTGGCAAATGTGCCAAATGTCAAATATTTGGCACATTTGCCACACCAAACACAAAAAACACCAACTATCATACGGGGCCAAATTTCATAATTTTTGCAACATATGAATAGTACCGTTGCAAACTTACAAAGGTACGGAATGAAAATGGTATAATTTTAATCCTTTTTTATTCTCTTTTCTCTCTCCTCTCTCTTCACTTTTTCTTTTCTCTTCTTTCTCAACGGTTCCCTCTCTTCTTAGCCACCGATTCCCTCTATTCTCCCTTTTCCCTTTAATTTAAGATCAGTTTGACGGTGGCCATTATCACCGGAGGCGCAAGCGGCATGGGCGATGAGTTCGCCGCACACGGCATTGATATGGGTTACGATGTGGGTTTTGGGTTGGCGTTGTGGGTGTGAGATTTGGGATGGGTGAAGGTTGATGAAGGTTGCTACGGATGATCTAGATCGGTGAAGGTTGCTGTTGGTGTTTGTTTGATGAAATGATGAATCGATGGCTATGTTTGTCTGTTTGAATTGATGGCTATTTGTTTGTTTGAATCGGTGTTGAATTGGTGTTGAATCGGTGGTGGTTTGGCATTTGCGTGGTAGTTGTGCTTGGTGATTGGTATTTGCTGGGTTTTTTCTTTTTCTTTTTCTTTTTCTTTTTTTTTCATGTTTTGTTGGTGGCTTCTGCCTTGTTGGGGTGTGTGTGATGGTGGGGTGGTGGTGGTGAAGTGGTGGTTGTGCTGATGGTGGCTGGTCAGTGTTGTTGCAGCAGTGGTAGATGTGCTGTTGTTGCTGATGCTCTTGATGGTAATGAGAGGGAGGAGATAATATATTATTTTAATGTGTAGTAGATATTATTTTAATGTATAGAATTGAATTATGATAAAACATCTGATAAATGAGATATTGTAAAATGGTGTGGTAAAATAATAAAATAAGCCTTTAGTGTGGCAAAATGACATAATTTTTGCCACAGCTACTGTGGATGCTCTAAAGGATGCTTTTTAGTATTATCATTGAGCTCTCTTTTGAAACTTGTTAACTTTTTTAATTTATTTAAACATATACTAGTAATCCATGAGATTCACCAGAGAGTTAATGAAAAATATTAATTAATAAGTATCAATAAAAAAAAAATAGAATATATATATATATATATATAAAGATTTTAATTTAAATAGAATTTGTTTAAAAATAACAAACATAATTTATTCACAAATTATTTTTGTCTTATGTTATTTTTGTCTAATACAATGGTGAGTTCTAATCGGTATGCAAAAATTTAACACTCTTTATAAAAAAATATAATTAAAAAAATTAAAAAAAAAATTAATGTAATGTTGATGTAGAATATGTCGGTTTTTAAAAGTTAAGTGACAATAATTAACATATATATATATATATATTATAATAATAATAATAATTAAGAATTTTAAAAACTTATATAAAGATATAATGATCTACACACAAAAAGAGCAAGATTACAAGAAGCACCATAAGTTTATGGTTCAAACTTCAGAGTACCACAAAAAAATATTTATTTTATTTTGGCTCAGACAAAGTAACATAAAACTCATAAGCTCATCGACTTGATTTCTGAATATTCTAACATATTTAAATAGAAAATAGAGTGATGCTATTGATATTAAAAAAATTTAAAACCATGTTACTAATTTGTGATAGATTAATCTTTCATAAATCTAACTCAAAATAATGTTCTCTTTTAAAAGAGACTATTTGAAGATTAATTTTTTAAAAATAATCTCCAAAAATGTATCTTAATTTTCTTGCTGTTTTGTGTTTTGTATGCTCCAAGAAGTAAAAATTATTTTGGTAGGACAGAGGCCAACAACGAAGAAAGTTAAATTATGCATTCAAAAGGGAATCCTCAATGTCAGCTGTCATATGTTGAACTTTTAAGATGCTCTGACATAGCCAGCCATATTTTGGCCGCATACCAATTCAGAAGCTATATGTATTATTGTATGGACTACGTGATTTATTAGCTGATAAAAGTTGCAAAGAAATCACGAACTTCACATAAAAATCCAAACCATGATGGCAAATTTTAAAGGCTTGAAAATGGTTGAGGATTTTTTGGGGCAGTGAAACCATTATGGAAACACGTTGGCCCCAACATGCAGGGCTACGGGGTATTGGTTAGCATATACCACACGACCGACTAATGTACCACTAGTGAAACATTGAAATATTTGCACTCGATCATGATTTATCATTCATACTAGTTAGACACCAACAATTAATACTTGATTTTCAAAAAAAAAAAGACTTCAAATCACATTTTATTTAACAATTTGGTAGAAATAGATCTTTGGCAAGTCTATGAACTTTGAAGATTCAATCTTAGAAATTGGTGGGAAATTTTTACTCTTGGGATGTGTTTTTGAAGTTGGCAGGTAATCATTGTTGTACTAAACTTTTTTTTTTTCCTTTTTTCATTAAAGAGGGTATCTATACTTTTTGAGTACTCAACTATTCTTTGAGTGCGTAGTCCCCCATCCCGCACATAAGGTCTTAGAGCACTTCTAAACAACTCCCTTTGAAACCCTAGGATAATGCTTGGGGCATTTTTGAGACATGATTTCCATTAATGTCACTCTTACCATGATTGCTTGGTTTTGGACTTTGGGGTCATATTATCGGTTGGTCTTTTAACTCTTATAGACCTTTTCTCTTATAAAAATAAAAAATTCTTAAAGATTTGTTCGAGTGAGTTATTCACTTGTCCTAGTCTACATAATATCATATAGGGTTTTACTAACATATGCCCTTAGGGCATACATTAGTAAATCATTCGTTCCAATAAGTTTTTCACTTGTCTGCATAAATTATTTTTAAAAGTAGATGATTAATATATGTTTTAAGGGTATACATTAACCATGACATATATTCGCTCAACAGTGCAGGAGGAGCATAACGCTCAACAGTGCAGGAGGAGCATAAGTTTTGACCTTAGATTACCTAAAACAAACGGATCAGGGACCTATTATTAACTGGGCACTTACAGGCTCGCGGGCTATATATTATTTTTGCCAAAATAAAACAGCAATGAAATAACCATAACAAAATATGTCTCAGCTCTCAAGAAAGCAAACATCTATTTGACTATGACATTTGAGTGACATGACAAAGAAGCATTCTCGTTTTTGAGTTTTTCCAACTCAAACAACTTTTGTTGGTTTAATTAGTTTCTATACGTTAAATATTAGCATTAATACACCATGTTGAATATGCTAGTATGGATGCGAAAGCGAAAACATAAAGTATAAAATACAATAACACATGAGGGTTACGTGGTTCAGCCTAACGGCCTACATCCACAGAGGAAACCCTGGCTACATCAATAATATATTAGAGTGTAGTACAAATCCTGTGTTACAATGAATCATAACATGTGTATATATAGTAAACTAAACCCTAGACTAATAGACTTCTAGTACAAGTAGGAGACTTGGCTTGCACACAAAGTAGAATTAGGTTTGGGCCTATACTAATGGGCTAATATATCTCTAACAAACACGAGATCTGGAGCCCAAAAAAAAAAAAAAATTCTAAATTTGAGAATTTTAAAGGCAACAATAATTTCTTTTGATGCATATATGTGACCAAGTTTTTGTTAAAAAAAACTGATAGATGATTAAAATAAATCATAAAATTTGTTTTGAATTTCTGGAAAATTTTAATAATTGTATTTTAATAATTGTATTTTAATTTAAGTAGTATTTTATATTTCTTAAACCAGAAATTTACCTAGACTAAATTATTTTAATAATTATAGAATCACATAGCGTTAATCTACTTGATGCAACTGTAGAAAGTAAATTTTATTGTGTAGTACATGATCATGCTCTAGCAATGAAGTTGAGGGATTCACACAATACACACTTTATTTCTTCTCGTTTGTAAATTCATGGCATTCATTCAAATGGCTTCCTAACAATTTGAAAAATGCATTTATGTCGTTATCCATAAAGAAAATAACTTACAAATCTGATCATGCATATTAATTCAACTCACAACCCTCACAAAGCTTTGAATTGGTCTGTTATCTAGATCTATGTCATGTTAAAGCAGAACTTTTAGACCAATTTTTGCATCATTGTGAGAAACTGATATTGAGATCCTGATTCATATTTTAGAATGTGATTTTACGAAGTAAACTGACTTTTATTTATAGGCACGATAATTTAGTTTAATAGGATAAACACCAAAGTTACCAGTGTTGAAAGTAAAGTTCAATCACAATTATAATTAATTAGGTATTTAAATTAGGAAATTCTAGTGGTTGAAGTTCAATCACACAAGCACCGGTTGGTCATTGATAATTCATTAAAACTAGCAAGAAAACCCTAGAAGTCATTAAGCCTTTAATAATAATTATGCAGCAGTTGATGAAGATCTAATTTGATGTAAGTTCTTCAAAATTCAATCTCTTCATATCATTCCTTATCTGTAATTGTCCTACTTCAAGCAAATCCAAGATAGAAAAAACACAATCAATTAGAGTTTCAAGAGTGTGCCCACAATTACAAAATCTCTATTAAGCATCTCTAACTTAAGATGTAAATGACTTTAGGGTTTTAGAATAGCATTGAGAAAGAAAATAAAATCAAAGAGAAAAAACTCAGCAATTTCAAATGTGTACATGAGACAGAGAGACAGAGAGAGAGAGAGAGAGAGAGACTCCATGGCATTGTGTTATGAAGGCAATAAATTGGTAAGAAAGGCTTAGAGCTTGTGAAACCAAGAATATTAGTCTCAAAACTCTTGAAAAGATTTAGGCGGTGATTGGTAAGGGTATTTAAACAACATTTTTTGTTGTTTAAACAACATAACACGTATTTTTATAACACTTTTTCACTCACACCTATTTCAAAAAACTTAAACAACGTTACTAGAACAATATTACCAAATGAGTCCTTATTATTTTGTATAAGTACCTTAAATTAAGGGGTTATTTCCTCACAAAACTTCATGAAATACATTAATTAATATGTGTGTGTGTGTGGGGGGGGGGGGGGGGGCTATTAACAATTTACCTATAATATTAAATTACAAATAAAGTATTTTCTAATTACCTTTCAATTTTATAATCCTAGCTTTGACTCCATGGTTGTCTATGCAGTCACTACAACGCATGCGAAAAACATTTAATATGCAACAATCTTGTAATAAAATGTGAGTTTTATTAACGGATATCTTAAGAATATAAGTTTAATAAAATAATTTAATAACTTTTTATGTAAAAGGAAAAAAAAAACGTATTTTTTATATTTTTCATAAAAATTAGTATAAAAAATTTAGTAACTTTTTATGTAAAAGGGAAAAAAAAAAAAAAAAAAAAAAAACACAAATAATTTTTAGACAGTTTTTTTTTTTTTTATATTTCATAAAAAATGGTATAATTTTTTTTAATTGGTTAATTAACAAATACCCTAAAAACACCCATTAATCAAACCATTAGAATAAATGTTAGAATAAAAATCTCATCTCAATTTTTTGTTCCACTTTATGCAAAAAGACTGTCTTAACAAGTGGCACAACTTTTACCACAATTAGCACAAGTTGAGTGGTGAAGACAAGTTAAGTGGTGAAGTTATGAACTCACAATACTATTTCCGAATCACTCACAACTTGTAAAGTAAGCTTGCAAAATTTGTGCCACTGAACCTTTTGGCCTTATGTTTCACTTCAACTAATCATAATTTGCCACATTTTTTTTAAACAAAAAATAACTAATTTAAAATGAAAAGGTAATTACATTTTCCTCTGTTGAGGTTTGAGAAAATGACACTCCGTCCCAAACTTAAACTGAAAAAACACTTCTCACTCAGTTTGACCAAACTTTGTTAAGTTAACATTAAAAATGTTTTATACTAACCTATATTTGGATTTGTTGTTGCAAAAATTTTGGTGTTTGATAAACTATGAATTTTAATTATAAATTTATAAGTTGTGTTTCTATAAATCATGGATAAACTTTGTCAAAGAAAAATTTTATAAAAATTTAGAATATTCTGTTATTAATATAAATCAAAAAGGCCAAAGGTCCGATTGATAATGTTGATCTAATAATATTATTTTTATTTTTTTAAAAATATATATAAATAAAAAAAATGTGTAAAAATAAATATAAAATTATTTAAAAACTTTTGCTTAAAATATCATTCGAAACAACCTTCAAGTATTCAAGTAAAAAAAGGAGTAATGAGCAAAAAACACTATTACAGTTGAGCATCAGTGTATTAATTGATGATTTGACTTGATGGAACAAACCCTACAAATCTAACAAATCTAGAACTAACTTTACCCGGCATCAGCCGCCATTTCTCCCCCAAAATCCCAGACACCAATGCCCCCCACCTTTAAAAGCCAGAACCTTCCCTCCATTTTTAAGGTATCAAAATAAAAAACAACAACCAAATATATTAACGCCCTCCAAAGCCACAAAAACAACATCTACAACAATCAAAAAGTAAAAATATATATTAAAAAAACCTACCCCACATCAATTAAATACCCCTTTTTTTTCTTTTCTTTTTTTTAATCTATCCACCTATCAATCATATCAGTAGTAGTAGTAGTATTCAGAGATTTATCAGTACCCTCCTCCAGAAGAAGCTGACAGAGATGACTGCAGCTGAAGCAGGTGGTGGTAACAGTCGGCTGCAGTTGGCCTCTGCTCTGGGTTCTGATCCAAGCACCGATTCTGAAGCTCTCTCAGCATCTTTGGGACCCCACCCACAACTCCATTGCCCCCTAACCCACTTGTTTTTACCAAATACCCTACACCCCACACGTCCACTTTCACACCATGCAGCCCCCTTCCCATCTCTGGCGCGTGTCTCCCACGCGCCGCCGCGTCTCCTATTCCTCCAGATGCCGCCGCCGCCGCCCCGTGCGGGTATATTTGTGGTGCGCCCACTGCTTCCTCGAACCCGCAAACGAACCACTCGTTCTCTCTGTCGCTTCGCCGCATCACTTTGTCCCATCCCAAGTCTCTGTGCATGAAAGATAGGTCGTGTAGTGCTACCAAGGCTTTTGTCACGTACTTGAGTGCCTCCACGAGTTGGTCACAGTTTGTCGGCTTGAATTTGCACCCTCTTGGCTTGAAAACCAATGCCAAGTCTTTCTCCGATGATCGGAAAATGAATTCCGCATGTGGGATACGTTGGTCAAGAAAATCGTAGATTTCCTTCACTGCAGTCCATCTTCTTTTGCTTGAGAAAATTCTGGTCACGGTATTTGGAGTCATTTCGATGAAATTTCCATTACCCAAATCAAGTCTCTCAAAATCACTATAAGCAAACAGCTGCTTGTAATTCCCACCACTGTTGTTGATGTTATTGAAGCACCGATCAGCTAGCAATGGCAAAAGCCCAGCAATTCTGTAACATGGGACTAGGGCTTTGAGTCTCTCCACCGGTGATGATAGGTCTAGTAAGCATAAATCTGTTCGGATAATGCGGTCTTGTGCACGGGTTAGTGCACAAATTGTTACCAAATAACCAACAGCATAGTAGCCCAAAATGTATGGAAGATCCCTGTACGTCCATAAAAGCTTTTCAGCAATTGAAGATGAGGGGTCCAAAGCTTCATCCCTTGATTTATCAGCTTCCTCACCTCTCCATAAGCAAAAATTTCTAACAAAACCCGTCACGTTAGGCCATTGATCCTGCAACATCTCGGTCGACGCTGAAGAGGGTTTTCTTATAACAACCATTTCAACTGAACAGAATTTAGACACAATCTTATTGATGCAATCATCCCAAATGCCAATAAAAGAGTCTCTACTTGTAAAAGTGGCACTGCTAATGCTAGGGTTAGTTCGGATAATTGGGCTCAGAATGTCGTATATGAAGGTTCTACAGTCTAATAACTCGGTAGAGATTGTAAAGAAATGCTCTTTCCCTAGAGGTAAGTCCCGATAAACATCTCTTCGCAGTGGAAAACGCAATTCTTCAGGTGGTGGTTCTTGTAAGTGTGATGAGAGCTCAAACAAGCTTGGTAGTGTTGGTGGTGGAACTCGCAGACACCCTACGTAATACTCAGTTGGATCTTGATATTCCCATGGAGGAATAGCTGCACCAACACGGACCGTAGAGCATATTGCACAGTGTCAAAAAAAAAAAAGTATATGTTTTGATGAAAAAAAAAAAAAAGTGTATGTTTTCTACGGAGAATGAAAAATCTAATAATATATAGCCCAGTCTAGTTTTACTCAAGGGCACAGAAAAATTCTTGATGCCAGGATACTTCCATAGTACCACATGGTATTTGATAAATTGGACCCCCCAATGAATGCGACCTACTAGACTTATAAAAGGGTCTCACCAATTCCTCAAAGAAAGTGCTAATGTTTACAGTTTTGATGGGACAACAGATGGGATTGATATCCTTCAATATAACATACTGAATAAATGTTTAAATTATTTTTTATACTAAACAAAACATGAATTTGTACAGTTGATGTAATAACATTTGAATAATCCTAGTATTGCTCTTTTTTTAGTCATATCTAATAACATGATACTATCGCTTAAGACTAAAATATATATTGGGAAGTTGAACATATAGCAAGTTAAGAAATTAAATTCCACTTACATCTGATAGAGGGTTCAGTGAAAGGAAGCTGGACTCTCTCAGTGAAGCCTGGCATGAGTAAGAGATTAGTTAGATTCCTAGATGATGTAATAACTGTAAAAGAGGAATAATATTTGACTAATAACAAATTTTATTTGTACCAGAATAAGCTGTAGAGGAAGCTTTCCTCCTGCCAAAAACTTTGACTTGTTGTCCAGAAACGAATCTATCTACAGAGAAGCCTTTAAGAGGCCCATCTTCAAAGGTTTCCATGTTGCAAGGGACCGTGGAATCGTCAAAGAAAGTAAGCTCATCTGCATTTAAAAAGCTTGAACCTTGGAGCCTCACCCTTCCTCTATGGTGCTCGCCTTCTTCAGCCCATAAGCTCACTGATTCTTCCCATGTCATTCGTATCTTTCCAATTCGACGGAGCTCTTTAGATAATGAAGAAGATGAAGCGCCTACAATGTCTAGAGGAGACTCAAACCCTAGTAAGGTCCCTCTGGTACCATGGAATAAAGGTTCATTACCACTGGTCATAACCAATTGTTTTGCCCGAGCTGCACAGATAACAAAACAGCCTTATTTTGTAGTATAGAACTGTAGAACCTAAGTTTTCATTGACAAAACGCATAATAATCCTGGAAACACGAACACGCACACGCACAATGGAAATTTATACTTGATTTTTCTATCGTAAATGCAAACCTGAGAGAGGGAGTTCATCGTCTTTGAATGGAGGAGGTGGAGGCAAAGCTCTTGTCCCAGTGAGAACTGTTCGACTATCATCCCCAGCTACAATTCCTAAGCTTCCTCTACTTTGAGATGATCTCATTCTAGAACCCATGAACTGTGAAAGCTCTTCAAAAACTTCTTCATCAAACGAAGCTGGCAATCGATGGAGCTTCCTTTCATAAGGAGAAAGCCTAAAGTAACTCTTTCCAACTTGCTCTCTCTCACCCCCTCTTTCCCACTCGTACACCTTCCTGAACTCCCCCAACATATTGTCCCACTTAGTCCCAGCAGTTTTAGCATCCCTATTGACCCCATGTCTTTGAAGAAAATCAGCTACTTCTTTATCTTTATCTGCTCTAGTTTTACCTCTACTTTGACCACTCTCTAATTGCTCTGCTCTTGAAGATGAGCCAGACCCTATATCAGATCCACCTTGGTATTGAATCCTCCAAGCTCTAGCCAACCACAACATCTCGTTTGGTTTCCAAACTGGGCTCACATATTTTCCTTTTCTGAATTGATGATGAGCTTGCTCTCCCTCTAACTTGTCTGTGTCTTGGCCAGAGGCAGCAGACATAGAAGGCATAGGAGAGTGAGATGGCGATGAGGCTGTGTCTGAAGAGGAAGCGGCTGTTGTGTGGTGTTGCTGGGTTCGTGGGTTGGTTGCGTGTGTGGTCGGTGATGGGCTTGATTCGGAGCTTAGCATAGCCAACTGGGTCTGTTTTTGTTGTGAAGTTGGAGAAGGTAGAAGCTTCCATTGCCCCGTATACCTAGGTCTCTTTGGATTCACAGCCTCAAATTGTTGCTCAAATGGTGATGATGTAGCACCACTTGGAACATAAAGAGGGACAGAGATGAAGGGAGAAGCTCCTTTAGCAACAACGACCGGAGGGGACTGTTGGTGATGGTGTGGCCTTGACTCTGTCGATTCCTCAAGTGGGTCTTTGGGAGAAGTTGAAATTTGCTTTTGTTGTGGTTGTTGTGGTTGCTTCTTGGTTGTGTCTCCCTTATCACCCATAATTAACAAAAGGGCCAAAAAAGACTTTCTCGCTAGAGAGAAAACTTAGATAAGAACCAGATTGAACTAGTTTGGTTATTGGTATTTATGTTTGTTTTTCTTGCTAAAACTCACAAGGTTTATCAATGCTTTTGGACTTTAGATTGTTGCCATACATCCAAAAGAAAGAGTCGCATATGAAAGTATAGGGATCATAGCCAGTTTAAAGCAACTGCAAAACAAAGAAAAGAAGTAGCAGAAAAAGTCGTGGGTTGTGGAACTGCAATGATTAAGACCATTCAAGTTATTAACCAGTTAATTAATTGAACCTCACAGAAATCTTGATGTGTCATTTTTGACAAGAGAGAGAGAGAAAAAAATTGCATGATTAGGGAGCGTCATGATTGTACCTGGACTGAGAAACGCGGCTCTGAGAATTAACATTGTATTTGTTCAGGGGTATTCAATGTTGTTGATGGCTTCGTTGTTTTGGAAGGAGAGAAATAAATAAAAAATATATATAAAAAAAGTGAGAAAATTCCTCGAGTTCCTGCGCAGAGTGAGGAAGTAAGTCTGCAAGTGGAAACTGCGAGTGTGAAGGAGAGTGTATTTTGGTTTCAGAGGACGATGTGGACTGTTCGAATCGATGGCTCTGCTCCAATTACTCACTTCATGACCCATGAGTCATCACTTAAAGCCGTGCTTATTTTTGTTTGATCCCACTCTCTTTATCCATCTCGGACAATTTTTTTTTTTTTTTCACTTTATACTCTATAGATTACAATTTGTTTGAATTTACTTAATTATGTAACAATCATGTCATTTTGTTTGAATTTACCTAATTATGTAACAATCATGTTGCTTGGTAGAGCATAAAATCAAACATAAGATTTGTATTTCTCTCTCTTTTTTCTTAAGTTTGGTATTAGTACAATATTAAGAGCACTAGTATTAGAAGTTTTAAAACTCCCAAATTGTTATTTAATACCATCAAACCACAAAAAGTGAGTATTATTCGAAGGACTGTTCTTAAGATAATTTATATTTCAGCTATAGTGAACTCTAATTTATAGACTTTACTGTAACATGGTTGGAAAGTTATTTTATTAATTTTTTACTCTCTCTTTCTGTCACTTTTTCATCTCTCTCTCTCTCTCTCTCTCTCTCACATATTGTGTGGTGGTAGCATGATGAAGGCATAGGTCAAGTGATTGTGGTGGCGTGGGTAGGTGGTTATGGCAGCATGGGTTAAGTGTTTGCAGCGGATGTGGGCTGTGGATCACGTGGGTTGTGGGTTGCTACTAGGTTTTGGGGTGGTGCAGTGGTGGCGTAGTCGTGGGTCGTGATGGCATGGGAGTTGTGGGTTACGTGAGTTATGAGTTTTGTGGTATGGGTTGTTGTTGGGTTGTGGGGTGGTTTGGTGATGGTGGCACGATGGTGGCATGGTAGTTGTGGGTTTGGTGTCTAGTGTCTAGTGTGGGTTATAGGTTTTGGTGGGTATGTGGTGTGGTGGCAGCTATGGTGGTGGTGGTGTAGAAGAGAAAAAAATATGGTAGTTTGGGTTTGAGTTTTGGTTTGGGTATTGTGTTTTGTTTGGGTTTGAATCCAAGGCTATGGTGCTGGGTTGCTCAGCGATGGTGGTGGATGGTTGAGAGACAGAGAGTAAGAGAAATAGAGAGGAAGAGAGAGAAGTGAGATATATATATATTATACTATTTTATTGTATAGGTTATATTATTTTAATGTGTTATATGTAAAAAATAAAATCTGGAATATTGGGTATATTGTAAAGTGAGATGGTATAATAGATAAATTAGCTTTTTAAATGGTAAAATAGAACATTTTTTGTGATCTTGGATGCTAATGCTCTAAAATAACAAATGTCTTCCACCGAAATCAATAGGTCAAGAATTTCTTGCAACTTCTTAATACAATTTTATGTTTTGTTTGCTTCATTGTAAAACGTTTTCAAATATAAAATGCTATCAACTTATTCAACAATTTTCAAGTGTTTTATGTTACCTACAATATTTCAAACACAAACCATCAAATCCAACCACAAACTGCCATATCGGCCTAAAATTGACGCCTCCCAACTAGATTGATGCATCCCAATCACCATCAGAGAAAGAAGGGAAGGAGAGTGTGGCGGTATGCTTTGTAAAATGTTTTACCTACTTTTTCTAGTAAAACATTTTACAAATTTTTATAAAGATTTTTCAGTCAATATAAAATATTTTGAAGTTTGATCAAATTTTACAAATAGAGCATTAGTTTTCATTTTGGATAAGTTATTTCATTGATTTATTTATTTTTATTGCTGTATTAAACTAGAGTTAAACCTTAAAAAAAGAAAATATACAGTTTTTTAAAGAATAGTGAAAAGTAAAGGATACTACTACATTTAGAGAATTTTACACACGAGGTGAAAATACCCTCATCCTAATATCTAACTTGTAGGTTTTTTATTTTTGTGGGGGGAGGGGTTGGTTTGTAATGCTACTTCTTTGTGACTTTAATAATAGCTTATACCTAATATGCCAAAAGCCTTCTACCTTACCTGAAACTTTCTAATATTTTCAATAGAAAAGTTAAAGGTTGAAGCATAGGCCTAAAACATTAGGTCACATGTTAAAGAATGCTTGCTTGTGGAACTCACTAAATCAATTTCTCATGATAGGTTCGGCCACCTCATGCGCCACATCATCCTGAATGTTTAGCCACGTCAACATAATTTCATCAACGGCGTATCATCATGCTTGGATCGTGGTTAGCCAACTTATCATGGCAATGCAACAGCCCCTTATATTTGCATTAATCCATTATTCGTAATCAAATAAAAAACATTGTAGGTATTCAAATTCACTTTTAATTCTTTATAATGCAATAGGATAATATCTAACCAAAGTAGCAGTCCCTCTGTCGCTAAGAAAGTGAGTTTTCTCTGTTCTCTTAGATAGTAGAAGATTAGTCCCTTCTTTCTAAAGGAGAGTTTTGTTCTCTAAAGGTAGCAAGTTTACCTCTAGAGCTTGTGGGTTTTTTTTCTTGTGGGTCCTCTCTTGTGCCAAGGGTGCTTGTAGAGCTTGTGGGTTATTTTTCGGGGTACGGGAAACAGAATAGGGTGGGAGGGAGTTTCTTCTCATCTACTATAGCATGGAGGATTCATCCAGAGATTGGGGAAAATTATCCTTATCCAATAAGGAAGAGAAAGGGTATGTACTTCCAAAGGTTCAGCGGAAAAATGAGTTTATGATTGCTGCGAAGATGATCTTTGTCCCTGGTTTTTATGATAAATCGGGGTTGGAGAATGACAGAAGACCGGGGAAGGGGGGTCACAGTAAACCAATGGTGTCGAACAACAGTGATACGGCAGCACAAAGGGAGGAAAATTCAAATATGGAAACGAAAGAGATTGGGGAGGCATTAATGACAAATTTGAATCATGATGGGGCGACAGTTAAACTTGTGGAAATGGCTCCGGAAATAAATGGGGCAGCAAATAATATAGAGAAAATCTCTGATGTTGATAATGGCATATCAATTATGTTATAGCAGCAGCGTGTTTCAGGGATTCCATTATGGACAGCAGTAAGGAATTGGTTGGTAATAAGTCAGAGAAGCATATTCGGGATCTGCTAGGTGGATTAGTGATGACTCATGAGTTTAGGTCAGTTAATATGGTCAATATTCCAGACAAGGAAAAAAGCGCAACAACAACAATGAAGGGTAATGAGCCAGTTCAGTCCGACCAGCCTCCACACCATGCCATTTGGAAACCACCTCCATGGCCAATCCTAAAGGTGAACTCTAATGATGCGATTTTCCGAGAACAAAATTCTATGGATTTTGTTTTGGATATAGGAGGTGGATTAGTGTTGTTTTGGAGATCGACTACTGATGTAATTATGGAGGGTTCGGGCACAAATTATATCGATACAATGTTTCAAGAAGAAGGTAGGGTAGAGATTGGAGTGATCATCCAAGAATGCCAAGGAAAAGGCTTGGCACACATGGTCGGAATCATCCCTCTCCCCCTAACTATCATAGAGCTTGAAACTTTGGTTATATCGAAGGCTTTACAGTTTGATGCTGATCTGAGTTTGGAAGATGTCACCCCAAAGGGAGTTTCAGAGATTGCAATAAACGCTTTGAATGCAAATTCACAGTCTTTGGAATCCTTTGGTTTACTTAGTCGTGATGTTAAATTTTTTGCAAGTTTATTTCATTGTATTAGGTTTACACATGTTCATAGAGAAGGATTGTTGTATTATCACATTAAGAGAAACAACAATGGGGTTGCTCATAGTCTAAAAATGCATTATGCATACCAGATTTTCAAGTATGGATGGAATATGTCCCATCTCATATTGGTTCGATTTTACAATTGGATGTAATTAAATTTTATTAATAAAATCCATCAGTTTCTTTCTCAAAAAAAAAATAATAATAAATAAATAAATAAATAAATAAAACATTGTATATGAATAATGGAAAACTTATCATAAATGTGTTTCATATAGCATATTAGATCCTCAAAATTTTAATGTAATTAAATTTTCTTTTTATTGTGAATTGTATTAGCTATATTGTATTAATTTGGATTCAAATATGGGCAATCTAAATGGAGACATTTAGAATGTAGACTAAAATCCTTGCAGTTCAATTGGTAGGTACATAAATGATGTTTTCAATGAAAACATTCAAAGTTCAAATATCTTATCTCCCAAGTTTCCAATCATCAAACTATAAAAAAAAAAAAAAAAGTATATATATATATATATATGTGGGGCCATAGAATTTGGCGACCCCGATCGATTTCATAATGAGCCCAAGGCCCACGCAGAGGATGAAGGAATGTCTGAGGACAAACAAAGAAAGCCCAAAGTGCCAAGGAGAATAGCTAAGGATAATCCTGTCCTCGGTCAACCAAGATCATAGAAGGGAAGAGTGGCACACCATCAAAGGCAGCCTCCCAAAGCATCCCAAAAAGAAGGACGAGTACAACGGACCAGCCATGGGAGCATGGTGGAGGAGCAATTCATGGAGAAACCGTCACCTCTGAATTAAATGCCCACAACTAACGTTTTGGTCGCATTAATGAGGAAATAACCCCTGAACAGTGCTACCTTGGTTGCTGCAACTCACAGAAGGTTTGGGAAGACGGCTGATGGGACAAGCACTCGAGTAATGACCTGCATTGTTAACAAATAGAGGGCTAAGATCAACTAAAAGGGAGTATATAATGTAAGAGATTCCCCAAGGAGGAGGATCAGAAAAAGGGGGGAGGAAAAGGAAACTCAGTAGCCATTTCTACGATTTTTGAAGTCCTTGTAATCAAGCACCGAAGAAGTAATAATAATTGCAAGCTCCTCAGATGAAGGCCTAGGACAGAATTTCATACTTTAAACCCATGTTCTTGTTATTCAAATCAACCCATAACTGTGCCTAGTTGTTGTATCACTTATTAAGACCTAGCTCTTTGGCCCACTCTCTACAAATTCATTGTACTGGGTCCACTGGGTCAAGATCCCATTCATTTTTTGGCTTAGTCCGAAAATCGAGACCTTACAATATGTGTATATATATATATATATAAGATTTGCTTTACTTACCAGTTACCAAGTTGTTGAGATATTAACCAAATCTTTGGGATGTTATCAATTTCTACATTTTATGTGGCAATTGGCAAGTTTTTTTTTTTTTTTAATAAAGATAATTACAATATGCTGCTAACTCCGCAATTCAAATCCTTTCTCCCCTAAACCCCTAAGCACTTTGTGTATGGAGAAGTGACAACTAGCAAGTTAGCTAGTAGATCATGATATTCACTCTCAAACTTAGGGCCTGGAAGTTTTAAATATATTTTATAAAATTTGAATTTGAAGACGAGCAAGCTATAATTACAAGATCAAATCCAAATGTATATATGCATTTTGTCTTAAGTTAGTAACATATTGTTTTTAAATTTCAAACCTCATAATGGATTACCATTTTTTATAAGTAGATGACTAGCTAAGAGGAGGAAGTGAAGTTCGAACCATTAACACCCCAAAGTATGAAATTACAATTTAACTCCAATCTCAAAGTAGTTTATGTCTATGACATACATGTGTCCATCATATCATTATGAAAGAATAATTAAGGTTTCCCAAATTTATAATTTTAACTTTGAAGATTTGAGATTTCCTTGCTTAGTGTACTGTATGCAAGCTGGTGAAAGTAAACACAAGAATGCATCAATTGAAGATAACATCCTAATCCTCCACATGGATGTCATTGAGTTTCAAAAGAAAAGAATTTAGGAAGGGAATCCATGCCTTTGTCTCGTGCCAACAACGTGGGTATCATTGGAGGATAAAGGGTACATAGTCTAGTATGGACACCGAATACTACGATGAGAGAGAACCTAGCTCCCTTTGGTTAGGTGCTGCAGAGTGCCCCTCATTGGCTCGTACAGGCTTGGACCATTACTCAAGACACGTGTAACCTTCTCCATCTTTGTAGCTTCTCCCTCTTCCTCTCTGGTTGTCCTTTAACGAGGTACAAAGCCTCCTTTCAGCCCACTAGCTTGGCAAACATGGCTTTCTCTCTCGTCCAGCTGAAGGTTAGTACAACAATAGTTGTCCTAGGGTTTACGGTGAGCAATGAGGTTAGGACATCTGTCCTTCTACAACTAGCAACATTCCTCGTACTGTAAGAGAAGAATGTTGCTGAGCATAGGAGAGATCCAAAAATCTGAGTAGGGAAAGGAGAGAAGAAAAATAGCAATAGAGAAGGAGAGACTATGTAGGAACACCGTGTAACACTTTGTTTTTCCTTAGTAATATTACATAGTTTCTCAAGGATAAGGACACAAAGTCCTTCATCTTGATGTGGTTTTTCATCCCTATTCATAGGGTTTTCCACGTAAATACGTTTGCTCTGGGGCGGAACTGTTACTTGAAGTTAAGGGAAAATAGTTTTAAAATCTTAAGAGGTTCAAAACTTTTCTTATCATTTTTATTTATATTTCAATTCAATTTCTATTTATGTATCTTGTGGCTTATGATTTTCATTTTTTTTTTCTTTTTAATTTATAAAGGCAATTGATTACTGTTGATGAATACATTTTCTTGTTACATTGGTATGTTTAGTCATTTGATTATTTAAAGAGGAGCTAAATTTGATGCCAAATGTTTTACTCTTGTAGCACAATGCCACATTGCCACTTTAAGGACAAGACGCTGAGTCCTTTTAAAAAAAAATTATTTTTTATACATGTGCATTGCAAACTAGAAAATTTTTGTACACTCAAAAGGATTTAGAAAGATATGATGCTCTCATAGTACTTTGATTTTTACTTTGAGTGGTGATTCAAAGTAATAGTTTAGTCTCCCCCCCCCCCCCCCCCCCCCCCCCCCCCCCCGGTCTTAGCATTAATTGATTGTGATACCAGAAGATGGAGGGCAAATATTGTTAAGTCACTAGTTTTGCCATTTGAAGCTAGAACAATTCTTAATATCCCAATTAGCTATAATCTTCCGAAGGACAAAATTATCTAGGTTGGCAACAATAAGGGTGTTTTTACCGTCAAAAGTGCCTACTATGTAGCCCTTAATATGGTGGACTCATCTAAGGATGAAGAAAGCTCCTTCGGGGACCCTAGAGACCTTTATGGAAGAAGGTATGGCATCTAAATATTCCATCAAAGGTTGGAATTTTTGCATGGAGAGCATGTGTGGATGCCCTTCCAACAATGGTGAACCTGCAAAAAAGAGGTATTGGGGAAAATGATTTATGTCCTTGTTGCGGAAAAGATTCAGAGTTGATTTTTCATTCTATCATCAACTGTGAGGTAGCTAGAAGGGTCTAGGATATTTGGGAGGTCCAAATCTCTGAGAATTGGTAGGGGTTATATGACATCTTAGATGTTGCAATGAAAATCCTTGTAAAAGGAACATAACAAGACCTTGAATTGTTCTTTGGAGTAGCTTGGTCAATATGGTACAACAAGAATCTAGTTGCCTTCGAATCATCATGCCAATTATCAAGCCAAATATGGAGTTTTGCCAAGAGGTTTCTTTAAGAATTTAGAGGAGCATGGGTGACACTGAACACGAGTCTAGCAGCAAAGAATAGTAGGTGGACTCCTCTGCCTCCTGGAGTTTTCAAGGTCAATGTAGATTGGGCAACTTCTGAGGGTGGGAGAAATTCAAGTGTTGGAGCTATCATTAGAGATCCATGCAAAGCAGTTTGCTGTAAATACCTTCAAGGCAATTCTCAATAGCAAAGGTGGAAGCTATTGCTTGGAATCTGAGATTTTGCTTGCCTAAGACATGAAGATTCCTCAGGTTATTATTGAATCAGATGCTGCATCTACTGTTAACAGTATTAATGAGAAGTTCACTGATGGCAGCCTCGGCCATTTGTACCAGGGCATCCTTGCCTTCAGAGATGGAACCAAGATTTGAACTTGGGGGGGGGGGGGGCAAAGCTTAAAACCAAAAAAAAAAAATTATGAAAATAAAAACAAACATCTATTTCATATTCAACAAAATACTGCATACAAAATAAGTATTTCTTAAACATTTCATATTATAAAAACATCAACAAAGTAAAAAATACAAAATAAATGTTTCTTAAACAATATCAATGTTAAATTTTTAATCATATGTTAGATTCACCAACAAAAAAAATGGACCTCTCCCAAAAAAAAAAAAATCTAAAAGAATGGAACACAATTACATAGCCACGCCCACAACATGACACCAATGTTTCTACTCTTTAAAATGTTAGCTAAAGCTATGATTTAAATAGTTATTTAATGCTATATAATTATTAAGTATTGGCCACACAAAGACTTAAATCACAACCACACAAAGAATTAAAATAAATCACAAGAGATAAACACAAGTTCATATATATAATATATTGGCCACACAGCCCACACCACACAAAGTGACAAAGAGTCAATAACAAAGTTTACTGACTCACTACCAAAGACTTTGTTCTCAAGCTCAGACACAGTACTCACATAAAGTCATAAAGTTATGTCTTTATTACTAGCCAACTCGGGCAAAGTTTTGCAGTAGTTTGACAAAGTTATGCCTTTATAGATAAAGTAATAAAAGTATAAAACCAAAAAAAAAAAAAAAAAGTCACAAACAGTCAAAAACAACCCAAACTATATATGGTCACAACTCACACCAATCCCTAAAAAACGCAGAGGGTAGAGGCAGAGCAATAGAGCAGAGAAAAAAAAAACACAAATATGAATTTGAGAGAGGAGAGAAATTTTTCAGATTCACCATACCTTAGCTGATTCAACTCGTGTGTGAGTGTGAACACCAGCTAATGTAGATCGAGGATCTGAGGAACAACAACAGCAGCAGCAGCAGCAACAAGCCAGCAACTGTAGAACGGATTTGATATGAGGAACAACACAGCAACAATAGCATATGGTAGTGATGAAGGCGTTGAGGTTTTTTCTTTTTTCTTTTTTCTTTTTTTGAGAATTGGAGGCGTTGAGGTTGAGTGGAGGAATGAGGTAGAAATTTGGGACTTGTAATTTGGGTTTTCTGGATTTTATTGTTTTGTGCGTGATTTTTATTTATTTTTAGTTGGGGCATGAATTTTATTTATTTATTTTTTTAGGTCAATATCTAAATATTTTAGAGGAGAAGAGCCAAAAATATATATATTTAAGGGCAAATCTTAATTTTTTGTATACCAGTTTTTTTTTAATAAATTGGAGGGGGAGGGTATTAGGGCCGAAATTTAAATTTTCAGCTTATATGTATATACTAGTTTTTTTTTGTGGGGGGGGCGGGGGGGGGGGGGGGGTGTGGGTGGGGGATGGCCCCCTTTGCCCTACTGTAGGTCCATCTCTGCTTGCCTTGCTGAACTGCTTTACAAGTTGAAAAATCAAACATATGAAAAGGGAATACAACAGAGTTGCCCATGAGCTAGCTCAACTAGCAAGAAATGGTGGAGTTTCACAAGTGTGGGTAGGGGTCTCCCCTCCAGTGGTGCAAGAGGTGGTCCAAGCTGATTGTAGTTAGTAGAACCTGTACTTTACCATGTTGATCTCTCTGGTGTACTTCAATTTCTTTGTTTGATTGAATACAATTATAAGCTTTGCATAAAAAACCTATCTTGGCCCATTCAGCAAAAAATAAAAAAAATCTAGGGCCAGTATTTAACTCAGTACATTCCTTAAAAAAAAAAAAAAAAAAAACACAAGAGAGGGGCCTCACATAATTAATATGGATTGCATAACAATTATTAAGCATTCTTTAATTGATTTATTAATGTTGACTTCAAAGGTCAAATTTGATACCTCTTGTTTGACAAATCGGTGGATTATATCTTTCACGAAACGTTTGATTCGGGTGGCGATAAATGTTTACTATTGTTTTATAAAAATTCCATTTCTCAACCGGACCATGTTTTCTTGGTAGACAATGACATGTTGCATACGTGGACTTTTGTGCCCACGAAACTGCTCTGGCCAAAAAAAATAAGACACCCAATTGCAATTAATGCTCCGATTTATAAATAGGTTAATTTTTTTTTTTAATCTCTAGCAAAACTCATTTATATTTCATTATATTGGTTGAGAGTTTTAATAAAATGAAAAGAGATATTATTTCTTTATTTGAAAGTTTAAGTAGAAGGGAATAACATAAAAAGAAACAATATAAGAGAAAACACTTCATTTTTCTATTTTTCTTCAAAATCTCAAATTTTCATTCTCAATATAACATTTGAAAAGTTAGAAAGAAGAAGGAAGGAAAGGTAAGTAATTTCTTATGTTTGGTTCATAGTAAAAAAAAAATATATATATATATATATATAACTGTGGGGATAAAAGCCCAAATGTACATATTGGGCCGTGGGTCCTATTTGAAGATGTGGGTACGTCCAAAGAGAAGTGAATTATTGGGAAAGGCCCCGGATTGGAAAACCGTGCAAGGAAATGGTAGAGGAATGTAATCCGAGGAGTATGACTTTCTCGGATATGAAGAATATCGGTCAAACGAATACCTGGACGGTTTGGGTGACCTCCCTGGAAGTTCCAACGATGAGGATAAACTTCAGGCACGTATAAAGATGATAAAAACAAAGAAATATCTAAAGGAAAAGCTGCTACCACCGCATTAAATGCACTGCAGCAACTTTTCTAGTTGCATTTATGTGGAGAAGACCCTTGAACAGTGCAGTCTCAACTGCCACCGCTCATAGAGAACCAAAGAAGGTACCTGATGGGACATGTACTCAAGTGCATGCTTAGATGAAGAACAAGTGGATGATCAAGATGGTCTAAAAAGAAAACTATATAAATGTAAGAGACCTCCCATAGAAGGAGGATGGGAAAAATTAAAAGTGAGAGAGAAAGAAGATTAACTGTAGCTCTAGGATTTGTATTAGCTTTTAATCTCTTCGGATATCAATTTATTCAAGTTTGAAGTTTGCACTTGCTCATCTTTGAAGAGTCTTGATTAACTGTTGTTTAATTCACAAACAGCCCAGTTCTTTCACTCACTCTCTACAAATTTATTGTATTGGGTTTATTGGACTTGCATCCTATATCTTTTGAGCTTGAGCTACAAATCTTAACCCTATAATAACAATTCTCCTTGAACCCACATTTTTCAATCCAACCAATTTGAATGAAAATTGAGTAAAAAAGTGGAACAACGTATTTGATTTTTTATAGCCTGGAATTTATATTTTTGTCCATCACTTTCGCCCATCTCTCAAATTCATGTGGACATAAAAGTAAAAAAAAGGTAAACATATTTCATTTCATTTCCTTTTCCTTTGCAAGCCAAATAAATTAAGGAAATAGGAGTATATTATTCACTTTTCTTCCCCTCCCTCTCTGTTACTAAACATATACGAGGGAAGTGTTTATTTTTCCTTTCCTTTTTAATCTGTTTGATAAGTTAATAAAAGAATTAAAATAGAATTATGCACAAATACTAAAGTGATTCTATGAAATATAGAATGATGTTACTATTGTAAGATCTTACACATGGACCAATAAAAAAAAGTTCAAATTAGCAATGGTTCCAACTTCCAACTAATTATTTGTTACAAAAGTACGATTATTTCGCTCCTATAATATCTATCCATATCAAACATGTTTCTCAAAATAAAAAAAAAAAAAAAAAAAAAAAAATCCATATCAAACATAATGTGAATAGTTTTAACTATAAAAAAAATGCCTACAAACCAATTCCTCCCTTGAACAAAAAGTCAACCACTCTACTTCGTAAACATCCATTGGACCCCAAAAGTTCTAAATGCCAGGCTCTATAAGTCATAGGCAACCTCATAATGAATGAACAAGTGGTCAATTGTCTATCAATTCACCGACACATGCAACACCATCCAATTTAGGTAAATCCTTGCCTTATAAGATTATCATAGGTAAGAATCTTCTCCTAAGATGCTCTCCAAACAAAGAATGAGACCCCCTTATGGACCTTAACACACCACACTATTCAAGGGAAAGAGCCAACCAATGCACCTCAAATAGCCTCATAATAGGCTTGAACATTAAAACCATGAATACCTCAAGCCCTTGTTTGGAATGAGAGAATGGAATGGAATGAGAGAATGGAATGGAATGGAAAGGAATTGAAAAAAATAATTTTAGAATATTCTTCCATTCCCTTTTTGGGAATTTAATGAAAAGAATAGAAAGTCCATTCTTTTGTTTGAAAGTTTAAGGGAGAGGGAATAGAATGTGTAAGAGAGAATGGAATGAGTATGAGGGAACACTCATTCCTCTCTATTTTTTAAAAATCTCAAATTTTCATTCCTCCCAAAATTGGGAGGAATGGGAGGGAATGAAATTAGATTTAATAAATTTTTTACTAAACCTCCCAAAATACCCCTATATATTCAACCTTTATTTTAAAATAGGGGTCTAATAATAATTTTCTCATAAAATGAATCCATTTCATTCCCACTGTGTTACTTTCAAATAAGATTACTTACATTCCATTCATTTTCATTCATTTATTTTAAAATATCCAATCAAGGTTACTTAATTCCATTCCATTCCATTTTTTTTCATTCATTTTCCTTACTTAAATACATTCCATTCCATTCCATTCTCTTATGATCTCCCAAACGAAGCCCTAAGGGTAAATTACAACTTACCTTTTTGTGATTTGACCGAAATTTAAGTTGTCTACTTGTAATTTGAAATTTGACAATTTACCCACCTAAAATTAGCTCATGAGTTAGAGTTTCGTAACCTACTTCTGTTAAAAACATAGCTAAATATGTAATTTTACTCCACTTTTATGTTTCCCTCTTCTAAAAACACAAAAAATATAAAAATACAAGATCAAATAAGATAAAAAAGAATCTAGTGGAACACTTGTATCATAAGATTTCAAACCACAGGTAACTTAAATTTTGGTAAAACCTCAGGTGGATAAAGTGTCAAATTTCAAACCACAGGTAGACAACTTAAATTTCGCCCAAATCACAGATAGGCAAATTACAATTTACCTATACCTTAATTTCACTTTCCATATCAGCTTGTTGCACTCTTCTCTTCTATGAGTATTAGGATAGAGAAGATAATTTAAATAATTGACCGACTTCAACTCCCAATCATAAAAACTTTAACGGTGAATGTAATTAACAAAGCATAATGAAAGGGGGGACATAGTTTTGAAAGCCAATGAACTGATTTATAGGCAAACCCAAATTTAAAGGTTCAAAAATGTATCTTAACAAATTTTTTTAAATATATAATTTGAATAAATAGTTTTGATGTTTTAGTTATATATTTTTCATTTTATAGTTTTATTAATGTCATGCATGGACACACTATTATTAGCTATTTAATAAGTCTATACGGCACAATAAACTTAACGATATTTTTCGCAACTTTTTGAGGTGTTAAGTTGTTATTGATATACAATAAAAATGATGTTAACTCATGGTTTTAAAAACTAGACTGGTCAAAGAACCAAAAAAGAGGCCAATTCCCGGTTTAACTCGGTTCTTGACCGGGGTTTTTTGGTTTTTTGTCGGTTTTGACCGAACCATTTCTAGGTTCGGTCTCGGGTTCAATCGGTTGAATCAACTGGTCTAGTTCAATTTTTAAATCAGTTAGCATTAGTCCTTTGTCAAAAAATGATGTTGCACTAATTATCACAATCTAATACCTCAACAAGTCATGAAAAATTTATAAAATTATGTTGAGTTATTATAATCCTATATATACTATACAAAAATTACTACTAGCAATCCCGAACTCATGGCTGTTTAATTATATAATTCTTGTGACTTTAGAGCATTATCATTGGTGGTGGTAAAATAGTTTTTTAGCTATTTTACCACCTCAAACTCCAATTTAGTACCTAACATGGCAACATTGGTAGAGTCAAAGGCAATTTTTTTTGCCTTTTTGCTACAGTGAACTACCAAGACTAGCTGTTTATTGTAGCAAGAAGGCATAAAAAAAAAAAAAAAAAAAAAAAATTNCAAAACAAAAATTTTTGGTTCCACCCCTGCCTTTGCCTCTCTTTGCTTACTTCATTTTTGCTGCTTTTCCTTTCTTGTTGACCATACAAATGTCATTTTTAGCTCAACACAAGAGTGACATCCAAATAAATTGTTAATGATTAGAACATACAAACACTCACATTCTTCCTAGACCTAACTTGCATGTACACTAAGCTTTTATTTGAACCCTCCTTAGACCCATGTAATCACGTACTTTGTTTTTTATACTCATAACACCATCACCAGACTCATGGATGAAATGGGGTCTGGAGAGAGTCTACTATGGGGGTGGTTGAAATTGCAGTTTCATATTTTTAGAAGCTTTATACGACATCCCAACATGACAAAATACAGGAGGTAATTGATGCTATTGATCTGAAGGTTTCAATGAAAAGGCAAAAAAAAAAAAAAAAAAAAAAAAAAATTATCTTCTTTGTTAGGTTTTGTGGCAAAGAGGAAGAAAAAGGAGGTAAGAAAGAAATTAATAAAAAAATAAATAGTATTTGACTGATGTTAAAATTAAGATCATTGATGTAGGGTATATTATGAAATTATATATTAAAATAGATACAATAATTTTTTTGAGACCTTAAATCGGTGGATGCATCATCTTTGTCTTATGTTGCACTCCATTGTCCTAAAAGAAAAACATAAAAAGAAGTTCCTCTCTGTTTCTTTTTTAGATAAGAGTGGCGCTGACTGAATGGAGGATCTTCATTTCATTTATACAATTATCCTTACGTTCTTATAAAGTATGATATATACTCACATAAAGCCTTTTGTCCTCTCTTCCTCAAATGAAAGGTAATAAAGGAAGCTGGCGATCGAGGCAGCATGCTGTACGCTCCCCCACAGCAGAGAGCTGGCATTCAGTCAGTAGAACTGTAGAACATTTTTCCAAAAAGCTTTTTCCATTTCCTTTATAGCTTTATATAAAAGTTCAAGTTACACCTGATATAACTTTAAATAATGTTATATCACGTAATATTTTTTAATTTAGTGCGAATATTGACAAATCTACCATTAGATTACATTCTTCATGCTTGCAAAATTTCATGATAATCAAATATTTATAGCCATGTCATCAATCAATTATTAAAATTAAAATTTTTGTAGTTGAAAATAATGCATAAAAGATGAGTTTTTAGATCAAATAGTAAATAACATCCGATTAATATGAAAATTGGTATACATATTAAAAACATATACAACATATAATTCAACAGTTAAATTTTCAAAAGATTAATTTAATATATATATCGTCCATGATGTACTCTGCTCATGTCTTACTTTATTACCATTAAAGCCATGTCATGTTTCTATCTGGATTTGTTCCATCTTACAAACAAAAGTTCTGAATTTTATCTCTTTTACTATTAATTCCCACCATAAAAAAAAAGGACTTTTGAAAGAAATATCTATGATTTGTTTTAAATGAAAGAATTTGGAAAATAAGTTATTAAATTTTTTGAAATATTCTATTTGAAACCCTATCACCAAAAGTTGTAACAAATACATGAAGTATTAGCTATTAATTCTTCTTACCTGAAGTATTATCTATTTTTATTATTATTTATAAATGTGATATAATTTCAACTTTTAGCATTTGTTTTATGATGATTGCTTATAATGATAAGGTCAAGAAATCAATTAGTTTTTGGTGTAGCTGGGGTTCAAAATCCAAATTTTTTATTCGACGACAAAAGACTCTACTAGTTGAGTTAACTAAAATCCACAAAATATTAGTTAAATTAATATGAAAGCATATTTAGAAATTTTTTTTAACACAATGTATTTGTTTTAAATTCATTTATATTTTTTAGTCTATGCATTGCAATGGTATAATACTAATGATATATATATATATATATGAGTTGGGTTCAAGTTACACGCAATCTTTAAGTAATTTTAAACAACTCAGTATTTTTTAATTGGATGCAAATGTTGACAAATTTACCATTAGATTACATTATTTTCGTATATTTTCCATGCTTGCAAAATTTCAAAGTAATTAAAGATTAATAATAATGTCATCAATCAATTTTTTAAATTCAAGATTTTGTAGTTTAAAATAATACATAAAAGATGACTTTAAGGATCAAATGGTAAATAACATTCAATTGACATGAAAATTGGCATGATTGTTAAGAACATATAAAACATGTAATTTAATGGTGGGATCAAAATATGAATTCTATAATAAGTTATTGGGTGGTGTAACATTGCTTAGAGTTACACAGAGTTATACCAGGTGTGAAGTTAACCTTATTTATATATATATATATATATATCTATGTACATATTGGGCTGGGACCTAATCTAAGGACATGAAGTAGTTTGAGAAGGAGTGAACATTATCATGGGAGTTCGTATTAGTAAGTAAAGAGATTAGTTTTGATCATAAGGGTCCACGAGGGTAGTCCGAGGATGAATGTCTCTTCGGCAGAGTAAAGCCGAGGTTCGAAGGAGTGGTTTGCCATCAAGGACAACGTTCTAAGAAATTTTATTGATACAAATAAGCATCACAGAAGCGTGGGATAGAGGTAAGTCCTAAAATATCTAAAGAGAAAGCTGCTACAATCGCATTGAATACTCTGTACCTAACTCTCTAGCCGCATTAATGAGGAAGTGATACTTGAATAGTAATGTTTAGCCTTACAGTTACTACAATAGACTTCAGGAAGGTGCTAATGGAACAATGATCAACACTAGCAATTTACTCTAGACGTGGAGGGTAAAAATAAAGGAAGGAAGAGAGTATAAAACAAAAAGAAGACCTTGAAGGAAAGGGATTGAGAAATTAAAAAAAAAAAACACTATAGCAATTAAGAGTTGAACTTGTAATCAAACTTGAGAGAAATATATAAGAACTGGTCTTCTTGGATTGTGCCGATGACGATTTTCTTTAGATTAAACTAGTCTATCTTCATTTTCTTGTCATCTGGATCCACGTTACTTGTTGTCTAACTCATTAAAGCTCAGTTTTCCAACCCACTTTCTATAGATTCATTGTATTGGACTTTTTGGACCTAAACTCATCCATCCCTTGGGCTTGGGAGCCAAATTGTGTCCTTACATACATACATACATACATACATACATACATATATATATATATATATCCATGATAGAGTAGCTAATTAAAAACTGAAACCTTGCAAAGCTTGTTTGTAAGAAACGTTTTTCCTTTTATTTTTATTTATTTATTGAGTGAAAATGGAGAAATTACATTTTACTATCATAAACTATACTTTGTATTACACTTTACACTTTAAACTTTTCAAATGCATGTTTTGCACCCTAAACTATGACCATTGTTACACTTTGCACCTGAACGTTAAGTCTGCTGTTAATTTGGACAAAAATTTAAAATTTGGTGCAAAGTGTTATCAAGACTCAGACGTATAATTTAGGGTGGTAAAGTATAATTTTTCTTTTGTTTTTAATTGATGAGAAGATGTGCAATTAGGTATTTTCATACTTTTCTATCCAAATTAACTGCAAACTTGATGTCAAAATGCAAAGTGTAATTGGGGGCATAGTTTAGGGTGGTAAAGTGTAATTTTTTTCAAAATAAAAGAGCAAGAGAGTAGCACCTTAAGCATCTGGCTGAATACCAAAAGGAAAAAAAAAAAAAAGGGTTTATGGGCAAGGCACAACTGGTTGAAAAAAAAAAAAATGTTTTGAGATATTTGTGGAGGCGGTAGAACAGCTTAAAAAAAAAAAGTCTTTTTTTTTTTTTTCTTCAAATGAATGCTCATCTTGAAAAGTCTCCCAACTCCTACAATCTCGCTTTTCCTCAAACAAAACCAGATACAACTAAAAGGAGCCACCATTTTTATGATCATTGTCATTGACGTTTACGTTTAGAGGCATTGCCATGGCTTCGATTATGAGTTTTACATGCTATGAACCTTTTGGAAATTGGTATGACAAAAATTTCTTGTTCTGTCCCCCTCTATCCCATGTGGATTTTTCTTGCCTCAAAAAGGTGACAAGGTAGAGATGAGTTTTTTCCTGCTTTAATTAAAGGTCTATATTTATATTTTTTTAAAGATATATTTAAATTAATTTTATATATAGTATGTGTATATATCTATATATATATATATATCCTACTTATAATTCATTTTTTGTAACTTATTCTATTATCATTTTTCACAATATTTGATTTTTCTTTCTCTTTTATCTCTATTTTATTAATGTCAAAACCATCTTATTAGGAAATAATTTTTAAGTACTTTCGGAACACAAAGAATAATGCTCCCTCTTCTTACATTTATAGTGTAGTCTACTCATTAAATTCTTAGTGAGATTTACTATAAATGTGAGAGGAGAGAGCACAATTTCTCTGTACTTCGAGAGTACTTGAGAATTTTCTCTTATTAGGAATGATAAAATACCTCCAACCTGCATCGCTTTGAACTGCCTTGCTATGATAAAATATAACCCACTTATTTCAAAATTAATAGAGAAAGAACTCTATAGTGCAATCACCCTAAGAACTCTAGGATCATAATCCAGATACAACTACCTAGATTTTGCAATTGAAGCAGACGTATTAAGGTTTTATAAAATCGGCCAAGAGTCTTATAGTTCAACTTACATCTCTTGGTGTTTCCTATGGAAACATCTAAGTTTCAAATCTCTCATCTCTCAACTATCGAGTAATAAAAAATAGAAGATTGTACAGGATTAAAGTAGATATTGAATACTCTATGGGTATATTTAGTACGTTTGAATAAATCCTATATTAAAATAATTATTCATGTGGAATATTATTAGAGATATTTTTGTTGCATTTTCATTACTAACGCTCATGATTTGAATAGTTATATCTTTCTAAAGAGGCTATAATAGTTAATAAATTTTTTAAAAATAGTTTCAACTTATGATGTCCGCTCCTATTGATAATTTTTTATCATTAAACCAAAACACCAATCGATTTTTGGTGTAAGCAGAGATTGAATTCTAAAGACTTTACCAGCTGAGCTAATTAGAACCCACTAATTAATACTTAAAGCACCTATTAACTTTAAAAATCAATATCAATAAACAAAAACTTTTTCTATACACATAATATTTATAAAAATGAAAAATCTTCAAAAAACAGTTTCTCTTACTCAACAAAAAATCATAAAAAATTGATACCTATATATTTATTTTAACCACTCTAATCAAAAGAGTTAATCAAATTCATCCTTTGTAAAGTCGAACTGTCCTTCTCCTCCATAATTTCTTTTTACCTAATGACCTCTACTTTTCAATTTGTCATGTTGCCATCTCTAGATCTCCATGCCATCAACCCCAACCTAAAAAGTAATCTAAAACATCAATCTCTTCATTATCTTTATGAATCTCTTAGTTTAGTTTCCAAATGACCTCTACTTTTCAATTTGTCATGTTGCCATCTCTAGACCTCCACGCCATCAACCCCAACCTAAAGAGTAATCTAAAACATCAATCTCTTCATTATCTTTATGAATCTCTAAGTTTAGTTTCCAAATATATATATGTTTTTTTTTTTTTTTGGACGAGATATGTTTGTTATTATGTAATTGAAATGTGAAAAAGCTTTCTTCCTTCTTCTTTTTTATTTATAAATAAAATTCATATTGATTTGAAAAATGGGCAATGATATTAACTTTAAAAATGTCCATTCTTTTTTTATGAACGAAAAAATGTCCAATTTTAGGACAATTGACTCCCATACTTGTATAAGATATTTAAAAAATACAATTTTATTTATTTATTCATTTGAGATAGAAATACTCGTGTAAAACCGGTCCTTAATTTTCTGAAACCGTTAGCAATGGCCTATGGAAAGTTAGAAACACAGAATGACAAGTAAATTTCATGTAGTGAGGGAAACCTCTGTGAGGCCCTACTTCAAAAACTTCAAAGTTCAAAGACCCTAGCTCTCTCTAGGCCGGCTAGTTCCTTCTCACCTACTCTCTCCAGCTCACTTATACACTATTATCCGCCGTGTTTTATGTTCCTTCTAGCGGGTACAAACTGAAAATGCATTTCTTTCAAAGCTATTCCTTTTCACAAATCCAGCGCTTTTTTGCTTCAATGAAGTCTGCATCGGAGATGGGTAGTCCTATATTTATGTCCCGTAAGTTTCTTACAACCAGAGAATAGGCACCATAGGATGAGTAGGTTTGGTCCCTTTTAACTATAAAACATGCATGTTGGGATTTGCAAAGATTAAAAGGCTGTCGCCAGAGCCTATTCTTTTGGCCACTTTCGAAACCATTTTCTACATTATTTGTCCCAAACTTATGGTTCTACTACAACCTTTATTGTTCTTAAACCCTTTTTTACTCAGTTTTTCTTTTCCTCTTATTACTGATCTCATAAATCGAAAATATATTGTTCAGCCATGGCTAATGGCTATTAGTGAGTTTATGCTTTTTCACTGGTCTACCATCTACTATTTGATGTTAAAAGCTCATCCACCGCTAACATGTGAATTTTGACTTTATGCATGTTTTTCTTTTTAGAAGCCTTTCTTTTCTGATAAAAAAAAGAAAAAAAAGAAAAAGAAAAAAGAAGAAGCCTTTCTTTTTGGGTATCAGAATCTGCACTGTTACTGTTATCTTTTTTTTGGTTAAAAGGATAAGCTGTATCTTAAATTCTACTCCTACTTAAAATTTACATGTGATATTAGTACGTTTACTGTTAATTAAAGGGACCACACGGAGAGTGCTCCACATTTTACTTTATGCATTAGTGCACGAAGCTCCCCATATTGTCTAGGCAATGAAAATGATACTTTCAACACACAAATAAAGACAAAATTGATATTTCCAAATTTGTTAAAAAAACTACATTTGAATGTAATTGAGTAGTTTCATTATAAGGAAATTTTTTTATCAAATCAGTTTATGTATGGGTTTAGAGCATTGAGGCGTAATTTCTTTTTTCACAGAATTATATTTCTGAGTCATTTTTCATTGAATGTAGTGTAGTCTATATAACTATTTTTACAAATACACTAAAAAAAAAACTGACTTATACCGGCGTTTTCTTCCCAGCATTTTTTTAAAACCGATACTATAGGTCACCTATTACAGCGGTTTTAGTAACTGCTGCTATATATAAGCAAAGGCCTATAGCGGCGCTCAAACCCAGGGTTTGTGGAAAATTAAAGATTAATCACTGACTAGCAAGAGAGGCTAATCCACTGGCCCAAAAAGGAAGAGAGGCTATTGTAAATTTGTAATAGCAGTTTCTTTTGTGGAAAATCAACCACTCCAAATTAGTTATATCTCATAGCCCATTTCTATCGCATGGTTAGTGGTCTGACACTAAAACCCAAGCTTAGATTTCACTAATTAATAAAGCCCAAGACTGCCACAATTTGGATGGGCCTCGTCGTCCATACCTTCTCAACGCTCATCAACATCAAAGTGCCGTAACTGATTGACCTTTATTAAATTTATTAATACTTAATAGGCAGTTCTCTATTATTATTATTATTAGAATATTAAAATAACTTGAAATATTGTAAATTACTTGTAAGTGATGTAACATAATATATGTGACCGATCTTAGCTAATTTGTTGAGGTTCTATAACTGACCCTATAATTTTGAGACTAAGATTTTGTTGTTAATGTATAGTAGCTTTTATTTGAATAAAAATTATAATAGAGTATTAAAATAATAAAATAAAAAATATAATATTTTTGGTAATTCAGTTTTAGACTTTTAGTTGAATTAATATTATGAATTTGTTTTTTTTTTTTTGGGTAAAATAATATGTATTTTTTAAAACTTTGGTTATATGGCTTTACTTGAAGCAAATTAATAATAATAATATCAACATTCTTATAATACACCAAATAGAAAAAATACAAATTCAGAAAAGAAAAAAAAAGAAAAAAAAAAAAGTACTTTACACGCAAACACCCTCAATGATTAAGAAATAAAACATGCCCAATATGAATGCTGAAACAAACTTTGATTTCATAATTCTTTTTGGATTGGATTGGTTTGGACCGTTTGGTTTGAAATTTGTTCTATAGTGTGGGTTTCATATTGTTGGAACTTTACTGGAGAGGACCACCATCACTGTTGGCATTGGAGCTGGGGATGGTGAGGGTGATGCCAAACGTTGAAATCGGGATGGTGGTGGGGGAGCCATTGACGTTGGGTGAAGGTGAATATTTTTTATTATTTTTTATGACTAAGCTATTGACTAAGATTTAACTCAATAAATTGTCACACATGATATAATTATATTATTGAGTGAGAGGATCATAGACATTTTTGATTTGATCCTCCCAATGAATTGAACAATTTCTCCTAATTTTCATGAATTAGTGTTCAATTTGAAGATTAATTCTCATTCATTTTATGGTGGAATGATATTTTAAATAACAAGTCAGCACATACACTAAGAGCATCCACACAAGCTCGTGTAAACCTTTGCAAAATACAAAAAGCAACCACTTTTACACATTTTACCCCAAAAATCTTCCACATCAATCCTTCTAAAGTTGTGCAAATTTACATATTTGTTATAGTAATTGTGCATATATGCACAACTACTGTAGCTCGTGTATACCATATTTTATTAATTTCACGTTTTGCACCTTTTTTTTTCTTTCTCTCTCTTCTTTGTGCAACAGAAACTGACTTCTCTCCTTAATCCTCATCATCTTTTTCCTCATATACACACAAACACAAACACACAGACAAATCATCACAGAGGGTGCTGTGGATTTTGGGTTAGGGCTCCGAGTATTCGAAGGGTGCTGTGGATTTTGGGTCCAAGTCTAAAGAGACACAAAGGAGGAAAGGTGTCCTGTGGATTGAAGAAGAGCACAGGTATAAGATTCTCATTTTTGTTTTTGTTTTTTGTTTTGGGGTGATGTGGGTTTGATCAATGATTTGGGTTTGATCGGTGATGTGGGTTTTGATTGGTGCTTCTGGATTGGAGAAGCGTTGTGGTGCTTGTGATGGTTGTGGTGTTGATGGAGTGCTTGTGATGGTGCTTCTGGGTTTTGACCGTGAGAGAAAGAGGAAGAAAAGAAAGAGGAAACGGCAGAGATAAGGAAAAAGAAAGAAGAAGAAGAATAAGTTAATGGATGTCTAAAAATAATATTAAAAAAAGAATATAAAAATATTTTTTATATAAAATATAGTGTATAATAGATGAATTGATGTAGGTGTTTTGTAAAAATAGATGTATAAAATAGAAAAAAAAATATTTTTTTTTGTGTAAAATAGATGATAAGTTTACACGAGCTAGTGTGGATACTCTAATATTTCATAAGAATAGAATCTATGCCATAAAATAGACATTTTCATTACAAAGAAAATGGAGATTGGCAATTTTGATTTTTACCTTAATTGCTATCTCAGCATGATAGTGTGAGGTGAATGGTGATCTCATGCAGGGGCAGCTTAATGCATTTGGGGGCCTTAGGCGAAAACTGATTTGAAGCTTTTTATATATTTAAATATGAATTTTTTTAAGAAATTTTTTTTATTATTACTTGAATTCTATTATCTTGTTTTAGATGCATAACTACTAATTAACCACATAGATTTTTTTTCTTCAAAAAATCTATAGACACAAAAATTGACAAAAATTTTCACAACTGTTGATGTGGCAGATTGGTAATGTTAAGTAAAAAGATGATATTTGTGGTAAGCCTAGATGAAAACTAGTAAAAATTTGTCAACTCAACTGTTGTGAAAAATGTCATAAAATTCTGTGTATTGCTCTTTTTTTTACAATATTTTCACAACAAATCCTAAGTACTCCTATTAAGTTTTTACTAGTACTAATTTTAACCTACTAATGAAATTACCTTTTTACTAACCAATAACAACCAATAACAGTTCTTCAAAAAAAAAAAAAAAATGCAGCCAATAACAAAAAAAAAAAAAAAATAGCAGCCAATAACAATCTGTCACTTAAGATTTGTTATGAAAAATGTTGTATTCGTAGCATTTCTCTATTCTTTTCTTGTTTTTCATTTGATAAAAAATTATTATTTTATTTATTAGCTAATATTTGAGTTTAATTAATACTTTTATAATAAAAAATTACTCTATTGGTTAAAATTTGGGGCCTTAAGTGACGGCATCATTTGCTTCTATAGAAGAGCCGGCCCTGATCTCGTGTTTTCAAAAGTGCCATAGTTAGAGACTTAGAGTAGTTTCACAAACATAATATTTTTAATAGTTGTTTCTTAAATCTGAAATTTAAGCCAAATGCTTCTCATTGGATCTTAAGAATCAACTTCGAATATCTTTCAGGATGAAGTTTCCTACCAATTTCGCACAAGTGGACCAAGAAGTCATTGGTGATAAATAGTAATATACTAATATGATTCTTTTTAATAACCAGAAATCCTATATATTATGCAGCCTAGCAGCAAATACATAAGCAACTTAAAGAAATATACCTGTTCCTTCACAAAGGCAGTGGCAATGTCTTCTAATAGACAATGTTTCCACGCAAATCATAATATATTAATCAAATGGTGGAACATAAAAGGAACCAAAATAGAAACGACGGTATGTACCGTACCTCTTGACCTCCAATCTGTGTCTTGGAAAACCAAGTCATTTTAGGCCAAGAAAACACATTCCAATTCGACAAACTAAATTCAACTTTATCATCTCATTTTCGATTTGGCCCATGTCGTTCTCACATTAAATTTTTCCATTGCAATTTTCTATAACCCTTCAAATCCGTGTCAATTCTGTTCCTCGTCTTCTTCTTCAGCCGTGTCTTCCACATAAGATACCTCTTTTTCCTCCTCCCAACACCACCATCAAGCCACTCCGCCACTTCTATCATGCTCGGCTGGTTCTCAGGCAGGGCCGGCTCTAGACATTTTGAGGCCTAAGGAGAGAATTAAAATAGAGTCTTTTTTATATTTATGTATTAATTAAATTAATATTTATTTAATATTTTTATATTATAATATATTTAATTTAAAATCTATTTTTCTTGGTTTTTGAGATGCAAATTGACTAATTAAATTTTTGTATTCAAGTTCTTCTAATTTCTCATTTTCAATTGATAATATAACTAATCCACTTAATCTTTCTTGGGACATTGTATCATTTCATTATCTTCTAACTCTTTTTGGTGAATTTCTTGTTCATTTGTGATACTTTTATTTAAATTTTGTGTTATATTTTGTTTATTACTAATAACAAATTTATTCATTGATCCTTTTTGAGATTCAATTAATTTTTCTTTTTTTTTAAGTTTTTCATATCCAGATGCATATTTTCTAATAGACATTTCCAATCAAATAATATATTTATAAATAATAAAATAAAAAATAACTTTCAAAGCATATGAGAAATAGAACCTGTTTTATAGAAAAAGTATTGTTGCAGTTTAACCGAATAATACCAAGTTTTTAGCAATTTCAACATGTATAAATAAACATTTATTTATTATATCACCAATCACTAAAATATATATAAAAACACAAGATTAAAATTAAAAAAAAAATAAAAATAATCATAGCCATAACAAAAACAAGCCCAGCGCAGCCAAGAACCTGCCCGACCCACCCAGCACAAAAAACATAAAACAAATCCTAATATCCTATTACATTTACACCTATAACCAAATAAAAAAAAAAAAAAAAAAAAAAAAAAAAAAAAAAAAAACCGCAGCACGGCCCATTACCCAGCCAGAATCAAGCCTAAGCCTAAGCCTTATAAGTTATAAGTTATTTTAAAGCAAGCCTAAGAGCATCCGCATTTGGGTTTCTAAATGCCAAATGTTAAGAACATTTGGCATTTAAGCTCCAAAATCCATCAGCAATGGGAAGGTCATATCTCAAATGCTAAAAAAAATTTGGGATTTTGCTACAGTGCCATCTCAAATGTAAGATGGCACTGTAGCTGGGTTGTAAAAAAAAAAAAATTTTTAATAATTTTTTATACCCGAAATTTTCTCTCACCTCTCATTTTTCCTCTTTCTTTTCTCTCTCTACCTCTCTCTGTTTCTCATCGTCTCTCTCTTTCTTTTCTCTCTCAGCTCTCAAGCTTCTCTCTCAGAGCTC
Source organism: Quercus suber (assembly GCF_002906115.3). NCBI lineage: Eukaryota > Viridiplantae > Streptophyta > Magnoliopsida > Fagales > Fagaceae > Quercus > Quercus suber. Next base: position 75,079 of record NW_027070098.1, read on the forward strand.
ACGCCAAATCACCAAGCCAGCTCGGATCGGCGCGGTGGCGTGGCTGCGATCGGTGCGGTGGCTGGACGTCAACGCGTGGTGGAGATCGGCTTGGAGACCGATGTGGCTGGACGTCAAGCTCGGCGATGTGGCGTGGCTGCGATCGGCAATGTGGCTGGACGTCAAGCACGGTGGAGATCGGCTTGGAGACCGATGTGGCTTGGAGATCGGCGCGGTGGCTGGACGTCAAGCTCGGAGCTTCTCTGGTTTTTTTTTTTTTTTTTTTCGGTGGCTGTGTTTGCTGGGTTTGTGTGTAACTGGTTTCGGTGTTTGCTGGGTTTGTGTTTTTTTTTTTTTTTTTTTTTTTTTTTTTTTTTTTTTTCGGTGGCTGTGTTTGCTGGGTTTGTGTGTAACTGGTTTCGGTGTTTGCTGGGTCCGGTGGTTGTGATTTTCTCTTTTTTTTTTTTTGGTGTTGACGGTAGTTTCTGGGTTGCCGGCGGTGGGGGTGGCAGCGGTGATGGTGTGCAGCGGTGGTGGTGATTGTGGTTTCCTAGAAGGAAAGAGAGAGAAAGAATAAATAATGTATAAATAATGTGTTGTATTGGATAATGGTAATGGTGAGATATATTATTTTATTATGTAAAAATATTATTTTAATAAGTAGGATTGAGATATAAAAGTTGGGATGTTGGAGAATTGTAAAATTGTATTGTATAATTGATAAAGTGATTTTTTGAGGTGGTAAAATAAGATAGGATTTAGAATCCGGATGCGGATGCTCTAAGCCTTTTCAGTTATTAGACCATTAGTTATGCCTGAAGCAGTGAAGTTCAGAAGTCAAAACCCATTACCCAGCGTCCCAGCCAGAATCAAAACGCAACACTGATAGCAGCAGCGAAAAAAAAAAAGGGCAGTCGGCGGGAGGAAAGGGAGCTTGAGCCAGCAGCCAGGCCCAACAACAGTGGGGAGAAAGAATGAGAGAGGCGGAGAGCAAGAGTTGAGAGAAAAAAAAAATGAGAAAGAGATGGTAAAAATTTTAAGGATTTGAGGTTTTTTATTTGTTTTGATTATTGATTGTTTTGTGGTTAATTTTTTAGACTGGATTTATAGTTTATCTTGTTAGATTTTTGTTTGTCTAGAGGATAATGATGTTATTTTTGGGACAATTAGTTTTATTTAGACCAAAAAATTTGTTGTGCTACCAATGTTTAACTGGGTATAAGTGTGTAACAGAAATTTTGGTTTTTGGCCAAAAGGATGTTCCGGATTTTGTTAGATTCATCTGAAACCATTTTTTTTTCTACCCCTTCTTTTCTAAAATTTTGGGGTCTCCTTTCCACTTCGGGGCTTTAGGCAATTGCCTAACTCGCCTAGTGGAAGGGCCAGCCTTGTAGCTAGGTTTAAGAGCTCTTAAGGTTTTTCTCTTGTAACTCTGAAGGCTGAAGCAATATTATTACAAACCCAGAGCTAAACCTTCAAAGAGTAAAAGGAATATGCAGTAGGTTAACAAATTCTCCATTAGTTTTTGAAACAGAGGAAAAGATGGAACTGCGACTAAGTAACACACCTTAGTGTCCAAAATTGCTATGGTCTAGAATGAATTTTGTAACATTTCAAGGGCAATAAACTGTCACAAAAATGAACCCAAACATATTCTAAGTTTTTGACGTCAAAATTTAAATGGGACGAGAAGCATAAAGTTTAAGCTTAAAAGGTTTATTTTGAACAAATACTAGAAGCTGACGCTACTATATAATTCCTGCATTTTTATCACCTATTCTCATTGTTCAAATTATCAAATTATTTTTAAAAAGAAACAAAACAATATCCAACAAAAAATAAAACTTCTAGACATTTGACAATTGGAATTATGTACTTTATAATTAGCAGAAAAATTATCAAGGGTAAGAAACTTTATTTGTTTATTTATTTTTGATAACAAGATATTTTTTACTCTTAAAGAAAGAAGACCATTATGAAACTTGACTATAAGTCATACCAGACTCCAATGCTCTCCCCGCCCCTAACAAAAGGATAAAATTAATTACTTTGCATTAGATCATAACTTTCACATTTGATGCTTTTTAAGTTTAAGGTAATTTTTTTTTTTGATACAAAATAGAATTTTTACTATAGTCTAATATAAGTGTATATGTGTGTAAACTTTCTTCCTAGATACTTGAACCTCAACCCCTTGCCCTTCACACCCTATAAGCATTTATACTTGTGGAGTGACCACCGCACCAATGATATACAGTGGTTGCTCTTTTTAAGCATTTATTTCTTTATTTTTAATGCTTTTTAGGTCAAATTAGGCTCATATTATGATTAGATATTAATTATAATTTATTTTAGAATATATTACTTAATTTCTTATTTGTCAAGTTTTACTAAGCCTTTAAATAAATCTTCAAGTCTATAAACATTGTTGAAGAATTGAGATTCAGTTTGATAAAATTATTGAGTTTTCTTTATTGTTTCTCTAATGGATTCTAGATTCATTTTTATTGTGAATTCAAGGTTATCTTTCAAAAACAAATGTGTTTTGTTTTTTTATTTTCTAGAAGTATAAACATGTTCTATTTCTTTTTTCTTATTGATAAAATACCTCGAAATGGGAATATTAATGAAAATTGGTAATGTGTTAACTAATTCTTTTGTAAAAGTAACATGGTGGGAAACTGTCAAATTAATAGTCGACTTAACATCATTGTTAGCATCATAGCTTTATCATTAGTCATACTAGTGTTGGGTGCACGTGACACCCTTTGGATTCCGGCACACACATTTGTTAAAGCTCATTTATGAGCTTGTTCCAAAAGTCTTCAAGACTAGCTTTTTCATTTACTGAGAAATGACCAAAGCATGAGAGAGGTCTGACTTTTCTTAATGAGAAGTGATGCAAGGCGTGTAGGACACGCTGAAGGAAAAGAAAAGAAAGAAACTAAGGCCATTCAGCCTTGTGGAGAGTTGAAGAAAACAGAGAGCCATTCGGCCATTTTGTGTGAGTTCTAGAGTGGGCAAGAAACACAGAAAAGAGAGAGCTTCAACTTGAGAGGTGCAGTTCGAAAAGATAGAGAGAAACACAGTGTGAGTGTGAGAGAGTGAAAAAGAAAAAAAGAGACATTTTTCTTTACTTAAGTTACACACAAGGAAGATAAATTGATGGAGTTCTCATGGAGTTTTTGAGTGCTACAACCATGGAGAGTTGGAGTATTCAGAGGAAGATTTTACTGTTAACTTTGTGGTGAGATTGTATTTACTTCTTGAAATTTATTTGTTGTATATCCAATCTATTGTAGACTCAAGTTTAGTATAAACTTAATAGTTGTAATTTCTATTTCATAGTGGATATTTTTCGGAATTGCCCCGCAGTTTTTCCTACTACACTGGAGGGTTTTCCACGTAAAAAAAATAAATTGATGGAGTTCTCATGGAGTTTTTGAGCGCTATAACCATGGAGAGTTAGAGTATTCAGAGGAAGATTTTACTATTAATTTTGTGGTGAGATTGTATTTACTCCTTCAGATTTATTTGTTGTATATCCAATCTATTATAGACTTAAGTTTAATATAAACTTGATAGTTGTAATCTCTATTTCATAGTGAATATTTTTCGGAGTTGCCCTGTGGTTTTTCCTTCTACACTGGAAGGTTTTCCATGTAAGATTTAGTATTTTTGTGTGGTTGTGTTTATGTGGTGCTTGCTAAAATTTTTGTTTCCTTAATTTGGTATTGCTTGGTAGTTATATATTTTAATTCACATATACACATTGAGAGGATTATGATTTTTCCCCAACAAGTAGTTGTTGTTTTATTATCATTTTGATTCTTTTAATCTTTGCATTTAGTTCTTTTCATATATATATATATATATACACATACATACATACACATAATTTTATAATCTTCCTAGATTGAAATCTATTATCTTGATTCTGACTTGTTATTGAATTTACCATGATCATTTGACCTCATACTTTTACTTATACCCCTATTCTTTGTGACAAAAACTTGTTCTTGTGTCATCAATGCCCACATCTTTTCCCCTAATTTTGTATTGAATATGTTGTCTTTCACATCACTCGACTACAACACCATTAAAATCAGAGTTATAAATGATACCACCAATGTTTCTTAACTGTTAGGAAGAGTGCTCAATGGTTGCAAACTTGCAATGCCTGTAACTCCTCATCTAATGTTATCTTCCTTGTAGCCAACTGATTCATCAAGTCCACAATTCACTCAAATACTCAACAACAACTATTCTCCCTTTAAAGTCATAAATTCACAAGCTTCCTAACTAACCATTCTTAATTTTGAGAAGTCATTCGCTCGTACAAGCTTTCCTACTTTTTCAAAGTGTATAAACACTAGTCACACTTGCAGTGTGATGAAACGCGCAATCATCTACTCATGACAGATAAACCTGATAGTTTTCCTATTCATCTTTTTCCATCGATTTCTCCTTTGGATTGGTCATAACACCTTCAATAGGCTCATACAAATCCTAATAATAAAACAAATCCTCCATCTTAATAAAACAAATCCTCCATCTTAGGCTTCCAAACAGGATAGGTTGGAATCCATTAATTTATCATGGTCTCAATTTTCTCTTCCATCTTATTTCACATAATAAAACACACACTACATCAGCTAAGCTTTGATACCACTTATTGGGCCTCAATCTAGCCTTATGTATATTAAGAAATTCAACAAATGATTAATTTTAACCAATTCCAGATATTCTAACCAAAATTACCAAACCAAGATTTCAAACTACTCCCAAGTAAATAAGTTTTCTATGTGAAGGGAAAAACCATAGGATTAAATTTGAATAAATCTACTATAACAAAATCAATTACATTAGACTCTAATGTTTATGTCTAAAACTTGAGTTTAGAACAAATTCATCAATATCACCTGTGTAGAAATTAATATAAACTCAATTAAAATCTTCACTTACTCTTAGTACTTTTTTTAGATAAAGTATCAGAATATTTTGCTAAATAATAATTACAAGAAAAACCAAAAGAAAAATGCAATAGATAATGTGGGGAGAGACCATGCACCTAGAGAAAGATTACAACCAAAAACAATCCAAACTTTGTGGTGAAAAACCCAATACGATCTAGCAAACATTTCTATATCTTCCAAGAAAATCAATACAACTTATTAGATATTCTTATGCTCTCAAAAAAGAACATTACAATTTGATTTATCTCATAGACACCAAAACCAGATTTAGAAGAGAAATCCTACTTCATTGTGAAGATAACAGAGCTTGGTGCTAAGAGTAGGAAACCACCAGCACTAGAGAATCCATGTAAAGATCCAACAATCAGGTGCTAAGGAATTCAAATCCAAATAGGTGTGAGTCAAACTTGGTCCACAGACTCCCTTTAAGGGTTTAAAAGGTGGCTCAGCTGCCACCGGTGGACAAGACACGGCGGATCTAGGCTGGCATGTATCCACAACAAAAATGGAGAAAAACACCAATGAGGGCGGCGAGAGAGACACGAGTGTTGAGGAGGGCTCATGTAGAATCTAGCACTTGCAATAGAGCTATGGAGGGACTCAGGCACATGTTAGCAACTTGTGCTCATTGCGAAACTTTCTCTCTCTTGTGAAAGAGAGAAGAGTTCCAAAAATTCCTTTCTTGATTTTGCAATTACTTTAAATACTACAAATCTATGTAATATACTGTGGCTCTCAAAAATCTCTCCTCAGAGAAACCCTTAATTTTCTTTTCCTTGTGTGTGACAAATGACAACTAAAAAAACTCTTCTTATTTTCTTTGTCCTCTCAAATGCACCCCACACTATATCTATTTTTTTTTTTCTTCTCGCTAGCTCTGCCTGGCTCTCAGTGTCTGCCTTTTTCTTTCCTTCCTAATGGCACTCTAAAACCACAAATAAATTCTGTTAATATAAGAAACCTCAGTGACCTTTTGTTTTCTCCTAAGCAAATAAGCAATCGTTTGTCAAATGCAAAAAGCATTAGGTCTACTTTTGCCCGTGATGTGGGCCACTGACTTATAAACTTGTCTTGTGTGGGCTGGACTTTGTGTCCGTACACCCAATACAAAGATCATTAACAATAATATCAACTTACCATCAAATGAAGTACCTATGCAAGTTATGATTTGAGTTTCCAATATAGTCTATTCTCTATATGTTTGTATACCAATTACATAATAAAACATGGCCATTTTAGCGAGCATAAGCTGAGACAAAATAATTAATATGCATGCAATAGTGAGTGAGCTCTTGAAATGATAGCCAATTAGCTAATTAATTATTATGCCAACAGCATATTTTCTAGATGAAGCTGAACTATTCCTCTAGAAACAGTTTCTAAAAAGTTTTACAAGCTATCTCCAACTTTAAAGATTCCGTTGAATTTCTTCACAAAAGAAAAACCCTTAAAAAGATGTGAAAATTCAAGTACTTTCAATGAGTTAACCAAGTTTAGGGTTCAGATCAAGGGAGTGGTTCTCAGCAGGTGGATACAATGTCACTTTCAAATGTATCTCGATGATAAGATGAGATCATTCAATTTCTGTTGCAGCCCAGATAGATCAAGGCATCCCAAATCATTGCCCTGTAATTCAAATTGGACAAACTCAGGCACAAGTTTCTAGCCGTTTGGTACTTCCTAATTTCATGGAAACCCTAAACCTAGAAATAAATGAATTATTATCAAACGTACGTACCTTGGATTGAATAGAGTAAATTAACCTTTCATTTTCTCTACTTGAAAAACAGTGAACTACATCAAGTCCTTCTCTGAGCAAGATTTCAAGCACTTCCGACAGAAGCAAACCTTCATTGACATTGGTTGTTACTAAAATTTGCACCCCATCGCAACAAGGTTGGACTTCACTCAAATTAGATAAATTTTTAAGCTCATTCCTCCTCACACTCAATTCTTGGATCTTATTCTTCAGGTATGTAATATAATTCATGGCCTCGTTTGTGTGATCAGATGCCGAGCGCTTCCCCTAAAAACCCACCAAAACAACAATTATGCAAAGCAAGAAAAAAAGGATGCATAGCCATGTCTTGACAGAACATTGAAATTCTATTAAAGTTATGTGACATATGAAGAAAGAAAATTAAATGAAGGTTCATGAATCCTAACCTTAATCATTTCCATAGGGAGCAGTGACAGAAGTGATGCATTAAGAATGGCCATTTTCTTTCTTCTTTGTCTTTCAGTGTCCCTACGCATGATCTTCTTATTAATAATAGTATTTGCTTCATCATTGTCTAATATTTGATGCGTGAGGCATTGATCCGGTACTTGATATTGTGGCATTCTTTCTTCTTGGTGGGGAATGGATGAGAATTGCCACACCACCTAATCGCTTTGGTGGTAAGGAAACATTATTGGATGAAGACTACTGTTTCTTCAAGCTTTTCCTCTTTGTTGTTATTTATTATATGTGAAAGCTAAAAGAATTAGACAGCCCCTATAGCATAGGAATGATGTTAAAGTTCGTTCGTTGTGGGCCTATCTTTTTTACTTTTGTATTGAACAAATTCCTGCCCATTTTCTTTCACATTTGGTTGACCGACACTTGTCGTTAATCGACGCAGTGAGGATCGGACATTATTGGGCTCGGCAAATTGACACGAAGCTGTAATATAAACCACATGGTTCAAGCAAATAGAACATTAGAATATTGCAAGGATTTTTTAACGCACTAAGAACTATAGAATTAAACTAATAAAATGGTAACATGTCAATTTTTTATTTGCTTTTCCCAACCTTAAAGACACTTTCAGGTAGCGTTTCTCATTCGTCCCCTAGTTTGTATACTATTTTTTAACTGTGTTCCTCGTTTTTGGTCCATTGCCTTAAGTTGTGGATATGTGGATATATATCATTGGTGATTGGTTTCAAGAAGGCAATGAACATGTAATAGATTGGAAGAGCATGAGAAAGAATTAATTATTCCTTCTTGAGTTGGGAAGCCAACTTAAGTACCTAACCCTGACACACACCAGCAACATTAGGATGCGTGTTCTGTGTGCCATGTGTCACAAATTGATGTTGTCACATTTCACAATCTGTTGCTGCCACACAGCTCTACAATGTTAGCTTGCCACGTCAACTACTATGTTAGCACCATGCCATTAGAAGGAGAAAGTTTTTGGTAATACAAATTCAGTATTTGTTTTGGTATTTCTTACCTAATAAATGAATGATATTTGTTTTAAAAAATTACATTAGACTACTCTAATAAATGATTAATTTATCTTCTTGATAGTATAAAAAATTGTAATTAATTTATTGAAATAGTTTGATATGGTTTTTTCAAATAGATGTCACTCATTTATTGGGTAAGAAATACCAAAACAGATACTAAATTAGTATTACCGAAACATGGTATACTTTCTTATGTGCACATCACTCCACGTCATCTACTATATTAGTGGTGGGCGTTGTCCATTGACTATAATAATTGAGAGTTGGCTTTGATGTGGTGTGCACTTTATCCAGTTTTTTGGGCTAATATCAAAATTTTAGTTGGTTTTTGCGTTTAAAATTTTAAAATCACACGAAATAATGTTCTCTCTCTATCTACATTGTTAAAATTTTAAAATATGATTAAAGGATTAAATTCATTATCTTTTAATAATTTAAGTTTTTAAGACAATTAAAAATTTAAGTTTTATTCTTATTTTCATTCAATCTCTCATCATACTGTTTACAATCAGTAATTTAACACATAGTTCTTGATTAGGAGAACTATAATCTTTAGGCTCAAGTTATGTGCTTTTCCTCAAAAGCTGTAAGCTTTAACTTAATGTCACTGAGAAACGTAAAGCTAGCATTTATCAAAATTTTCACTCTATCTCTCATCCTATTATTTACAATCGATAATTTAACACGCATAGTTCTTAATGGTGTGAACTACAATCTTTAAGCTCAAGTTACGTGTAGCTTCCGCAAAGGTTACAAGTTTTGGCTTTATGTCGTTGGAAAACATACACTGTGTTTGGTTGCAAATGGAGGAAGAGAAAAGAAAATCAAAGATTAAGGAAAAAAGAAATGATAAAGAACATGTTCCCTTTGTATATGGTTGGAAGTAGAAAAGGGAAGAAAAGGAAAAATAAGATATTTATATATTTTTTTATTTGTTTGGTTTGCAAAAGTAGAAAAAAGTGTTTTTTTACCTTCATACCTCTATTGGTTGGACAAGTGAGTAAAATAGGCAAAATTGTAATTTCAAAAACCTTTCTCTTCATTTCTATCCAGTTTGGGCGGATTGAAATAGGTGGGCCCGGTGGATTTAATTTCTTTTCCTTTCCCTCCATTTTTTCCAACCAGACAGCTGAAAAATAATCCCTTCCCTCCAATTCTTTTTCCTTCACTCCTCTTCCTTCCATTCCAAACACAGCGGTAAAGTTAGCCTCTTCATCAAGACTGAGAAAGAGAGGAAGTTAGCATGAAGTTGAAGGTTATGACATTGTCAGCTTTTTCCTTGCCATCCCCAACCTTAAAGACGCTTTCGGTGAGCATTTCTCATTCGTCCTTAGTTTGTATACTATATATTGTTGCTTTTAACTTTTAAGTTCTGGATATGTGGATATGTATCATTGGTGATTGGTGCGAAGAATGCAATGAACATTAAATAGACTCGAAACGCATGCGAAAGAATTAATTATTCCTTCTTGAGTTGGAAAGCCAACTTAAGTACCTAACCCCTGGCTTGGGGTTGATGAGTATCTTGGATGAGTTTGTGTAAACAATAAAGTACAAATTGATTAATTATATACAAACACGTGACACAAACTAGAAAATCATCAGAGAGGAATATGTGGCAGGTCAAAAACCTCACAAGTATACACAGCATGGGCAATAATTCTATGCCACTCGCCACATAACAATTGTTGCTCAGAAAATAAGACACTCCATATATTTGGAACGCAACTTTATTTTAATGGCATGGCGTGCTCTTTATATGAGAAGAAAATATGTTTGTTTTAGTTCTGTTTTGTTTAGTTTTGTAAATGATAATTGTGGCTTGGTGTTATCTGAGACGAGGAATATCAAGTTATGAGAAAAAAAGTTAAGAATTGTAGTCTTTTCTCTTTTACGAGAAGAATCAAAGTTTAAATTCTCCATCTTCTATTGTTATTACTATTGAATTATGAAAAAATTATATAAAAAAAAAGATATAAATAATAAATCCAACATTATAACCAAAACCCCTCCAATATATGCATTTTATGGCCCATTCACTGTCCACCACGTGTATTTGTGAATATATAGCACACTAAACTAACTAGTGAAGAGTGAGATGGGTTGGGTTACTTACAAAAATAGAACCGGGGATAGGCACCCTCAGAAGCATGATTTTCTCTGTTTCACTAAAATGACACACTAAAAATTGCTCTGTAAAGCATATGGTGGTACTACATAATGAATTGTTAAACTAATATGTGCTTGATAATGTTCTAAAACACAAGGGAGATATATCCCTTCAAACAGTACAAATTATGCATAACGAATATTGTAATATATTTGTGAATAGTATATCTCACATTGAGGAAAAACAAAAAAAACTAAAGAAATTGATATACAAGATTGGATCTAAATTTTTTAGAATTAGACTTTTAATTTAATGATGTCTTGATATGTATATGAACACTACAATAAAGATTCTCTTAGGTGTTGATCCCCCTAACAAAGGAAAGATAGATGTCATTGGCGGTTGCAAAGAACGCTTTTAAATTTATTTGTTTTTTTTTGGGTTGAGAATGGAGAATAATATATGCTTTGAGCAAGGAGAGCAGCATCACTTACAGTACCAATGCATATAGGGTTGGAATACTTAAACCCAATATAATACAGGCAATCTGATGCTGCACCAAGAACTGTTGTTATAAAGTAACATAAAGGCTAAAGATTAGCTTAGCTGTTTCATGACTTCACTCTATTTAATATACTTCCTAATTATGTTAATTATGTGTTTGAGGATATAAAGGGGTCAATATATTATGAACATATATCTTGTAGGTCCATATTTCCAATTTCTAATTTTTACTCATGTTTTTAAAAGCAATGTTGGACATGGCCCTGTTTAGGTTTTGTTTGGTAAAAGCATTTTTTTTTTTTTTTTTTTTTTTTGGGGTTGAAAGAGGCTCATAAACCTATCCAGAAATTCTTCTCAAAAAAAGAAAAAGAAAAAGAAAACCTATCCAGAAATTGACATACATCTTCTAGTTCATGCATAGACCCTTTCAACAAACTAAGGCTCCTGAAATCTCTCCAAAAACAGGCATGTAACAGATAGATACCCCAAGTGCTTAATTTAAATCCTTGAGTCCGTACACAATCTTGTGGATGCTTGGTACTTTGTTCCATGAAATTCTTTTGCAAACAAAGATAGTTGAATATACCATCAAAAAATGAAAATTAGGGCAGCTGCCTAGCTGATTATTAGACATTCGATGATAGTCAATAATAACGTCTTTAAGTTTAGTTTCACTCGTCTTGGTTAATAAGATGATCAGCTAAGCCCAAGCGCCAGCTTTTGTTTATTAATGTAGTATGTATTTTATATTGTATGTCATGGTCCTCTTGGATAGGGTAGAAGAATATATATGTTTATTTTATTAGCAAAGAAGTTGACTTGATTTCTTGGTGTGAAAGAAAAACATTCTCATTGTTAAGAAATAATTTGATTTTTTTTTTTTAATTTATCGATTATACATAAGCATTGTTTTTAAGGATTTCTGTGGTTTTGGCCCAAGATGGTCTTTCTATGTGCATATATGGTGGAGTTATGTGATAAAAAGAACACTGAATTATATGTGAGTTGAGAGTTTCAGAATGTCTTTCCCTCTCCCCCCTTCACATACAAATAGAAGATTTTCTCTACCGTTTTGTAAGTTTTGCCAACTCTAAAGAGTTTGAATCTTCTTTAAATTAAAGTGAGATTTCCGGGTTTTAATCTGATTGATTTCGTTATAATTTTAAATATCTTGTAAGTATTATTATCTTTTTAGTGTGTTATCATCAACAAGTTGTATATTAGCATGTATTCCTTCTAGATCAAAAGACTTGGTCAGAGTCAATGTACAGTTGTTAGAGTTAGTATTTTCTTTTAGACAAAATTTGGTTATAAAATTAGTTGTAGTTTAAAATTATAACCTTACTCAATATCATTAGCATTATTATATATTTTGAAAATCTAACTGTTATATTGCATGTTTTTTATGCTTTTATGACAAATTTTGTGACAATTGGATATTATTTTCTATGTAATCTATAAGATTACATTTTATGTATAATTTTAAATAACAAAAACTTGCAATTTAAACAATTTATTAGTGATATAGTTATTGTTCTTTAATTTTTTAGAAATTTTGCAAGCATGAATGATATAAGAAGAAAATGTAATCTAATAGTGGATTTATCATAATTCACATTCAATAAAAAGATATTAAGGTTGTAGTTTTAGGCAAGATCTTAGGTGACAAATTTGTAGAGCAATTAGCGCTAGTGCGTTGACTTTAAAAATCTGTCAATATTTATAAGTTTGTTATTTTACTTGATTTTATTATATTTTACAAGAGATTTTGAAGATTAGTGTCTATTACACACATTACACACTCTAAAAAAAAAAACAATTGAAATCATGACTTAATTATGATTTATTATATATGAATGAATCAATTATAAGTTTGCAGATCCAAAAAAGGAATTTGAGTAAATCTCCAACATCTCATTGCAATTTCTTAGGAAAATAATATGGTCTTATGACTCTTATTGCTAGGCAAAGCATTCAATAACCTAATCTTCCACTCGTTCTAATGCCCCTTTCAACAGTTCATGAATATATATAGCTTCATTCTATTATGGATCAATAACGTCAATTTTTTTTTTTTTTTAGTGATAAAAAGAACACTGAATTATATGTGAGTTGAGAGTTTCAGAATGTCTTTCCCTCTCCCCCCTTCACATACAAATAGAAGATTTTCTCTACCGTTTTGTAAGTTTTGCCAACTCTAAAGAGTTTGAATCTTCTTTAAACTAAAGTGAGATTTCCGGGTTTTAATCTGATTGATTTCGTTATAATTTTAAATATCTTGTAAGTATTATTATCTTTTTAGTGTGTTATCATCAACAAGTTGTATATTAGCATGTACTCCTTCTAGATCAAAAGACTTGGTCAGAGTCAATGTACAGTTGTTAGAGTTAGTATTTTCTTTCAGACAAAATTTGGTTATAAAATTAGTTGTAGTTTAAAATTATAACCTTACTCAATATCATTAACATTATTATATATTTTGAAAATCTAACTATTAGATTGCATGTTTTTTATGCTTTTATGACAAATTTTGTGACAATTGGATATTATTTTCTATGTAATCTATAAGATTACATTTTATGCATAATTTTAAATAACAAAAACTTGCAATTTAAACAATTTATTAGCGATATAGTTATTATTCTTTAATTTTTTAGAAATTTTGCAAGCATGAATGATATAAGAAGAAAATGTAATCCAATAGTAGATTTATCATAATTCACATTCAATAAAAAGATATTAAGGTTGTAGTTTTAGGCAAGATCTTAGGTGACAAATTTGTAGAGCAATTAGCGCTAGTGCGTTGACTTTAAAAATCTGTCAATATTTATAAGTTTGTTATTTTACTTGATTTTATTATATTTTACAAGAGATTTTGAAGATTAGTGTCTATTACACACATTACACACTCTAAAAAAAAAAACAATTGAAATCATGACTTAATTATGATTTATTATATATGAATGAATCAATTATAAGTTTGCAGATCCAAAAAAGGAATTTGAGTAAATCTCCAACATCTCATTGCAATTTCTTAGGAAAACAATATGGTCTTATGACTCTTATTGCTAGGCAAAGCATTCAATAACCTAATCTTCCACTCGTTCTAATGCCCCTTTCAACAGTTCACGAATATATATAGCTTCATTCTATTATGGATCAATAACGTCAAAATTTTTTTTTTTTTTAAATGGCTCGTACTTCATTTCACTTAAATCTAAATGCACAATATATACACAGGTTCAACTTCTGGGAAGTAACTTTCAATTATTAATAACATATAAACCAGCAAATTAAAAGTACTGGAAATATCCTGTTCTGTATACGAAGAACATTTTGTTATAAGTGACTCAAGTATGGTTTACTCCTTTGGAATGTAGTATCGATTGGAACTATAAAACAAAGTGGGTAACAAGTTTATATGTTGTGGACTGTAATTCCACCATCTTCTGGGAAAAGGGGGTGGGGGGGTTCTAGAGTCCAAAAACTTCTGAATAAATAGTGTTTGAAATCTTTAAAAGTGATATATAATAGAGCCACTGATATATGTCAGTTATGATGGAGTTTTGTAAGACTTCTACAATATGGCTTACTCATTGATGATGTAATTAAGTGTACGACATTAATAGTCTTTCCCAGGGGTTCTGTACATCACTGGCTTATAAATATTTACACATGCATAAAAAATTCTTTCAACTCATACCTGGATGCCTAATCAATCCACACAGTTATAATTTAAATAATTCTCAAATTTAAGAAAAATTTATATGAACACTAACATCAATCAATGGCAATCATAGATCAATATTTGAATCTTTACAACAAGGACACACATGCTGTACACACATGCGCACACACGTAGATACAAACATACGAGTGCATAAGCGTACATACACAAGCACATGCAAACACACACACTCATGAGTATATATAGAAGCCCATGCATGCAGGTGCACAACACACACTAAGATCAATTTATGAATTAATTCCAAAATAGATCAATAATTAAATCTCTATAAATATGAACACATAAGCGTATGTGTGCAAGCGCACATACACAAACTCTAATATTAATGCATGAACTAATTATAAATTATATCAATAATGATATTTTTATAATATGGATACACAAAATATTGATGTATGAACTAATTCTAAAGTAGATCATTAATGACAATCATATAACAATAATCAGATCTCTACAGCATAGACACACGTGCTTTAATCTTATATCTTTCAGAAAGTATAAACTAATTCTAAAGTAGAAATGAGTGAAATTTACAAGAGTCACACAAACAAGTAAGCCATTTACCGTAAGTAATCACACACCCTAACATTAATGTATGAATTAATTCTAAAGTAGACATTAGTAAAATTTACAAGGGTCACAAACACAAGCAAACCACTTACCAAAGGATTAGGGTGATACAAACCCATGAGTAGAATTCACCATTGAAAATTAGCTTATAAGAGAGAAGTGCCCAAGAACTTATATACATATACTTAAGACTCATGTGGAACACTTGGATTGTAACACACCACCATGCTTTGCAACTTTGATCACAAGTTTACAACCCATTCAATCCCATACTTAAAGAGTTATTTCTGATACCAAATATTATAAACTTATGGGTAGAACTCACCCTTAAAAGTTAACTTATTCGAGAAGGATGTTCAAGAGTTTATAATTATATACATATGATTAGATTTGCACTTAAGTCATGTGAGACATCTAAATCATAACATAACGTAATTAAGTAGATATTAGTGAAATTTACAAGAGTCATGTTAGCCTGATATGTGTGATCTGTCAAAGAAAACAAACAGATATCAGGAGAGACTTATAAAAGTTGACTTCAAAGTTTATTAAGCATTTAAGTCTAGGGATATATATTTGACTTACCCTCAACTTAAAAATCAAAGCTAACTATACCATTTGATTTCCTGATGCCTAAGTGTATCTGGTCAATATCAATTTACTGCACTCTACATTATGAAGTTGACAACATGTGCTTCAAAATGAATGTTTCCTGATGCAAAATCCCTCTGCATGGGCCATGGAGGGAAGAGGCCTTGAGATTTGGATTTTTGGTCTTAGATATTTTAGCATTATAAATAGTTCCCAATAATACAAACCCAGATTAAAAAAAAAAGAAAGAAAAAAAAGAAAAAAAAATTTGTGCCTCATGACCATTATTTCTTCTAATTAATTCTAAATGAAGCTAAAAAATCTAAATTTATTATCTAAAAAGACTTTTAAAGATCAAGAGTTTCACATCCCATTGTAATTTAAAAAAAGAAAAGAAAAAAAGAAACAAACAGACAAAACAAAACGCAAAGGACAATCTCATTAAATAGTGCTACAAGTTATATACAAACACAGCCAAGTCTAGGGTGTTCTAATCAAGAAGATCAAGAGAGTGCAAGCAAATACTTTCACAACAAGAGTACAGAGTCACCCGTAATTGCACATAGCATTTAACTTCTGTTGAAGCTCAGATAGATTGAAGCAAGTCGGATCGCAAACCTGTGAAACACATATATAATGAAATATATTTGCAATTTGATGAGAAGTATAAAAATTTTAAACCCTAAAAACAGAAATGAAAAAATAATCGGAAAACCATATATATACCTCGGACTGAATAGTAAGAAATAACCTTTCGTTTGTTTTGTTGGAGGCACACCTAATCACACTAAGTCCTTCTTCAAGCAATAATTCCAGCACTTTTGATAGAAGAAAACCTTCCTCTCTCAACCAGCTACTCATCAAAATCTCAACTCCAGCCTCGGATACACGAACTGTAGCATAGTTCAGTGAACAATTATTCCAGCTTTCGATCCCAGGAATAAAAGCAGTCGAATTGGATAGATTCTTCAGCTGATCTCGCTCGACTTGGAGTCCTTGGATCTTCTCTGTCATATGTTTAATGTAATTGGCAGCTTCGTTTATGAGATCCAAGGCTGAACGCTTTCCCTGAAACTCATCAACAAAACCTTAAAAAAGCATAGTAGTTATACAAACCTTATGAGCTTCAAGCATATATATTAAGGAAGAGAAAGATATAGAGGTTATTGACCTTGATGAATTCGAGAGGGAGAAGCAATCGAAGTGATGAGTAGAGAGAGGCCATTTGTTCCCTTCTTTGTCTTTCGATGTCCCTACGCATGATCTTCCTCTCATTATTATTACTTAAATTTTCTTCATTATTGTCCGGAGTTGCCAATAATTTATGTGACCAACCTTTACTCATATCAACCTATACTGATACGAGATCTTGTAGGATTTTATTTTTGATGGGCAGTGGAGGAGATTTGGTCACCAACTCGTGGCTTTGAAAGGAGAGGAAACATTGAACAAGGAATATGATTTCGAGGTTCGAGCTTCAAACCTTTTTTTTTCTTCTTTTTCTTTGTGATATTGGATTTAAAGAAATAGATACGTTAGGTACAGTGTGATCAGGTTTCCGATGGGCCTTAGTAATTAAGACGCTGAGATTCTCAGCAATCTATTCCTATGCAAAGAAAGGTGAAAGCTTCCTCGGCAGCCATGTTAAAGTTCTCTGTGTGGACACTCTATTTGTTTTCAACGACTTAGTGGGGGCATTTACATACTCATAATGTGGACCAGCATTTGTCGGGAGTCGCCGGCCACACCCGGTTGAGGCCTTGACGAACCGAGTCCTAACATGGGACAACCTCACTCGAACCGGGGTAATTTATAATTGCATATCATGGTGACATTGTCTAAACAGATATCACAAATTAAACTATGAATAGTACTGATTATACAAGAAATTGTGGTCCACGATCTTATTATTTATTTATATATATATATATATATGCTATTAAACTTTATTTTTTTTCCCTTCTAAAACATAATAGTAGTTTAAAATGAATAATTAATGTCCTATCTTTTTCTCTTCTTTTCCCAATCCCAAAAGAATGTCTCAAATGGTGTTTTGTACTAGTTTTTTAAATTGTAAACTATATTTTAAGGTTTTTTTTTTTTCCCATTGCTTTAGGGTGTCTAGGAATGTGGTAAAAATGCATTGAAGATGAAAAAGAAACATGCAAATTATTTGGAGGGACAATTATTCCAACTTTAAGTTAAAAGAAGGCGACCTAATCCATTGCACGTTATTCTCAAATTTTAATGAAATAAAAAAATGGGTCATTGCACAGAGAATCTTTGTGCCTTTTCATTTTTTAGGAATGTGAGATTTAAATAACTCAAAATTTCAGGAAGACAAACAGCAATGGCAACAGTATCAAGGGAAAGCTATTAAACATCTTATATTTTATAGGCCGTTCATTACTTGGGCAGGAAGCTGGTATGTATATTTTAAAGTAGCATAAAAGCTCAAGATAAGCCTAGCTGTTTCGTATCTTTGCTCCCCAAAATACGTTGTCTTATTATATGTAGTGGACCTAGTGGTTATGATTATGATGGAAATTATTACCTATAGAATACTCTAATGAACGAAGCTAATTAAGCATTTAAGCTGATCGTCCAAATATTTGCTTTTAAATTTCCAAATGGATGTGGGGCTCAATTTCCTGACAATGATCTGATATGTTATCTAATAATTAAGTTGATTATTAACGTACATAAAACTGAGGGTTACAGCGATGTTTCAGCTCTAGTGCACGCATTGAAACTTTCCCAAAACTGACATTGATACCTATAGTACTTGCGAAATTTTACAGATTCCAGAAAAAGGAATGATCATGTGGATGGTTTCAACTTTCATTAGGGTAATGGTCCTAGCTAGTGGATGGTTTCATACAGTACTTTAAGAGGTGCAAAAGAGCCTAACTAAATTCTGGGGTGTTTGAGCAATCTTTTTTTTTTTTTTTAACAAATGATATGTCATGTTTGCTTAGGTTATTGTAGTTGCCGCCCTAAGCTCGGGCATTCAATACACTAACAAATAAAATGAACTTTAAAGACTTTGGGACCTCTAAACTCTAAGTGAGATTTGTAATTGCCAATTACAGAATCACTAGACTATGTGATCAGCATTATGATGAAAATGGTATACTTCAGTATACTGCGCCATTGCAGAAATTGTGGAAATATTTAACCTTTCACATCCTTTATGGGAATGACATATTGTGAGCCTTCATAGATAAGAAAAAACCTTTTGGCATCATTTCTAACTAAATTATTTATGTTGCCAAGTTCATAATTGCAACAATGGAAGGGGATTTGAACCCTAATTCTTCATGTAAAAAAAAAAAAAAAAAATTATGTTGCCTATACCCATAAACAATAAGTCTAGAGACACAATAAATTTCATAATTTTTTTCACAAATGCTAAGGTGGAGATTGTGATTGGTGTACAATAAAATGGATCTTAGTGGTAGTTCTATATAAAATGATATTGCACTAAAAGCAATGCATATAGAATATTTTTCACAATTGTTAAGTTGTTATTGATTCTTATCTAAGCCCACCATTGACATCACTTTATTGTCTACCATTTATAATCTATTATCTTAGCATTTGTGAAAAAATTGTGAAAAAGATTGTGGTTCTAGTCTTTTATAAATTTATTGTCTAGAATCACAATCTTTTCACAAATGCTAAGATAGCAAACTATAAATGATAGACAATAAAGTAGCTAGCATTAGTGATAGACTCATATAAGAATCAATAATAACTTGGCAACTCCATAGTTGTGAAAAATATTTTTTACTTAACATTACTCATTTTATTATATAAGTCTTACAAACCAAAGAGTGAATTATAACACATAACAAAAAAGTAATTAATTAAGAAATTTAATTATCATATATACTTTTTTATGACATTAATCATATATAATACATTAAAATTGAAACAATATCAAAATAAAAATTATCTTTTAATTGTGGTTTAATTTGCGTCAACTGTCCATTTTAATTTTCTTAATTTTGTGTCAAGTAACTCGTTTATAATACTTAGTGTAAAAACAGAAATCACCGCCTCACTCACTTAGTTAAGATCACCCTACCGTTGAATATTCACAAGTCATGATCTAGCTTATACTTATTTTGTGATTTTCAATAATAAGATTTAGTATGCGTTTGGATTGGCGTTTCACCAACTACAATTACGTTTTCCCTTTTTTTTTTTTTTTTTTTTGATGCATGCGTTTCAGCTTTTAAGAGACAATATGCACTGTTCAATGGATCTCATACATTATTCACGGGATCTACAAGTACTTTATTAAGAAAAAAAAAAAACATTAAAAATGGTCTCATGGTACTATTTACATGATTTTAGGCAGATATCAAATAATTAAGCCTCTGCTTTCATTGTCACAAGTTGTCGATTTGATAAACTCATTCATACTACTTTCATATTAACTAATGTAAGTGAAAAGCACATGTAAGAAAAAATGAGTACTGTCTCATTCTCATCATTGGCAGTGGGTCTTTTGATGCTTTTCTTTTACATTGCCTTTTCTCTTTTCTTATTACTGTTAATGTCATTTTCCCTTCCAGTCTGAAAACATTTGTTTAGAATGGTGGTCAAGTCACTCAAGAGAAAGGAGACACGCATTTGCTGATTGTTGGATGAAGCTTGAAAAAGTAGATATTACAAACCTAGCTAGTGAATCTAATCAAGTTTCTACCCAACAAAAAAAAAAAAAAATCTAATCAAGTTTTTCTCTTTCAACAGACTGCTTTTCCAGTAGCCATTTTCACCTTGTGACTGCTCAGCTGGTCCCCCTTGCCTGCTTTTGCATTACCTCTTCCCTGAGCCAAAACATAAGACGTGTGGTTTACATTGTCTACATCACCATATTGATTATGTGAACTCAACAATAGGTTGATTCATCACTGACTCAACTTAGGGTATTTAAATACAAGACATAGCAACAACAAAGTAGCTAGGAAACAAAGTTCGATATTGTTCTCCGTCTCTTGTTATTTTAATTTAGATTTTCCACAAATTGACAACAATCAATAGACAAACAACCAACAAGTAAATATGTGTAGGGTGATATATACTACCTGAGAAAAGTTGCCCACTGGAAGATTATCAATTCATCTAGATGGTTGGTAAAGCCTTCTGTTTATAAATATACCTATGATAGTTAAACATTGTTTTTGATTGAAATGGATTTATTGCCTTCCTGGGAAAAATAAATAAACTTTCTGCCTGTAGTAAGGTTTGAGAAAAAGGCAACAAAGATAATGAAATTGCCACAAGTAAGCCCACATTGCCTATATGCTATTTTTATTAGAACCATAGACTTTCACCTAACTACTGCATTCTTATGAGCCTCACTCACAAACGGTTATGATACCATCGAAGTAAGAACACAATGTTCAGTGGAAGTCAAAATATTATATAGATCACTTAAAATTTTGGCATATGATCCAGACTTCAGATGATAATTGAAAGATGTGGTGAGCCTCAAAATACAAATTCAATGTCTTCAATACAGTTTCTGAAGTGGCATATCATAAGAGCAGCAGTAAATGCAATTATTTTGTAGGTCTGTGTTTCTGTTTCAGGATTTTTCTTAGCTTCCTAGTGACACTCACTAACTATAAGAATTCCATTTTTTACACTCTTCAGAAACTCTCTTCTGTTGACCTGAATACTCTAGCAAATACAATACACTTCTAAATATTAGGTCATATATGTTTTTTTGAAGTTTCAACAAAAGGTCATTACAATTTGATCTTCATACAGGATATATGTGTGTGTGCGTGTGTGTAATTTCTCAAGTGATATATAACTTCTATTATTGGTTGGGCTTACAGAAGTTTAATATTAGAAATTAAATAAAATTTACAATTCCTTGCTATATCAACTCAATAAAATTAAAAACCTATGACCTGTTCTAATACACAAACCCTACAAATCAATTCTAAAAGGAGACATCTTAGCATTGAGTTCACCAGCAGCTAACCTGGATTGAAACAGCTACATCTCAATCAATTCATGTATGTAATGGATCAAAATAACCATAAAATTCATTACAATAGGGTAATTTACCAGTTTATTATGTTAAAGACATTGCTACTTGTAGCATTAGGAATTAAAATGATTTACCTTAACAATTTTTTCCCTTAGGTATTGGTATATTTCTTTTTCATGAAAAATAAAACTATAAGCACAAATAATTTCACAACTAGTTGAGATAGGATGTTGTGAGTGGTGTATTGTCACTTTTACATAAGCCCACCACTAATACTATGTTCATTTTTCACCACTCACAACCTATAGCCTCAGTAAATTGTAGAAATAGTTAAGGAATAAATTGTGTCATTATACTTATTCAAAATAAAATGAGAAGTTTATCAGCAATTCGTCAAAACAAATATCTTGCCAAAAAAATGTGCATTACAATCAAGTATTTTGGCTCAAGTTTTGATCCCAAAACCTCCCCTATAAATAGCCTTTAACCACTAGAGACTATAATTGAGCCAAGCTGAGTTCAGTATCAAATGCTTGAACTTGATTTGACATGAGTAATCAGGTATTTAATCTCTACTCAAGGTTGTCTTGAGCTTGTTAAAATTTTAAGTTCCTTGAACTTAGCTTGCTTTTAGTCAAGCTAAGCACAAGCTCAAGCTTAAGCTCTATCTTACAAACAAACTTTGTTAGTAAAATAAAAAGAGAAAAAATTTAGAATAAACTCCATCTAAAGAGTATAAAATGAAAAGGTAATTACTTTCCAAATAAATACAAGGTTATAAATAAGTCGAACTGAGCCTTAAACAAACAAATTTTGTAAAATATTTTTCTCAAGCCCAAAACATACTTTATTAATGAGCTTTAAGTCAAGTCCAAGACTCTGATGGTTGAATAAGAGATATGGGGTTCAATCTTCGCCTACACTAAAAATAATTGGTGTCTTAGTTTGATGATAAAGAACACAATTATTAGAAACAGATGCCATAAGTTGAAACAAGAAAAAATTTCTCAAAAAAAAAAAAACAAAATCCAAGCCCAAGATCAACATATTTATCTTTAAATTCTACTCTCACAAACTTGTTAGCAAAGTAATATGCTTAAGCTCATTTACTAAACAAGCCAATATTAGGCTCAAACTTAACTTATTTATAAACAAACGAACTTTAACAAGTAATTTTACCAAATTGAGCCTTGTTCGAAAAATGATTGGTGTTTTTATTTGATGATAAAGAACACAATTATTAGAAGCAGATGCCATAAGTTGAAATAAGAAAAAATTTCTCAAAAAAAAAAAAAAATCCAAGCCCAAGATCAAAATATTTATCTTTAAATTCTACTCTCACAAACTTGTTAGCAAAGTAATATGCTTAAGCTCATTTACTAAACAAGCCAATATTAGGCTCAAACTTAACTTATTTATAAACAAACGAACTTTAACAAGTAATTTTACCAAATTGAGCAAGTTATACATGCATGAACCAAATCATAGTCAGTTGCCCTTTTTTTTTTTTTTTTTTTTTTTAAATTATGAAGATGGGAGACAACAGTTAATTTAATGAAACCATTCACTTTATCAGAAAGTTTCCAAGTATATCAAAGATGATGCATGTATAGATCAAATGGAACTCTAACAATTGATTGCTGACAAGTGCTATGCTGCCCAATGCTCTTGTTTTTGTCATAGGGTGATGCACTCGCAATAAATACAAGTCTCCTCACTTTTTGCTTAGTTCAGTTGCGAAATAAGTCCAGCAAAAGATTGCAGAGGGTGAAGAATATGTAAACAAAGTCAATCAAGCAAAGCATTTTGTGTAAACACACACATATAATCTTATGGATAGAATTTTTCTCAAAGTTAGTTTGCTGGAAAGTTTATTCATTCTACAACATATAATTTTAATCATACCATTTATTTAGATAATTAATATTATGAATCGTGTAATTAAAACATATGTCGATTAGACAAAATTCATCTTAGTTTTGGAGAAAACCTTTGTTTTAATCTTATTGTTATTTCTATACAAAGAGGAATGTTGATCAACTTACTCATGGACTTATATAAGAAGCCTACCCAACTGCATGTGTGCATCATGTTAATTAGATCACTAATTATACCACAAAAGAGGAGGTTTAGAACATGGAAACCACTCTAAATTCCATCCACAAAATATGTGTGTACACAGGCAACAATATTTTCCAAATGTGTTACAAAGAAAAAAGCTAGTTACACATTCCGGCAAAGTTTCTCACCCAAGAGAGGAATATCAGAAAATTTTAATGTACAAGACACCGTTACTTGGGAAATTTCTGTGATAGTGGAATTGCTTCGGTAAGTCTTTGTTGCAGCTCAGGTAGATCTACATGTGTCATGCCACTGACCTGTTTGAGTCAAAATTTAGAGGTAAATGAACACTATATTCTTCTCACAAAAATAACATTAGAACACAAATAAAAACCTAATAAAGGGCTAAACCTAGTACCTGAGATTGGATAGTGTATATTAATCTTTGATTTACTTTCGTGGAAACGCAGCTAACAACAGCAAGCCCTTCCTCAAGCAGTATTTGGAGCACTCTTGAAAGAGGCAATCCTTGTTCCATGAAGCTACTGTTTACAGTAATCTCAACACCATCCAAACATGGACGGACCATAACAAAGGTTGGTAGACACAAAGCTGAGGTTCCACTCTCAGGTTCAAGAGCTATCAAATCGGACAACTTCTTTAGCTCATCTCTCTTGGCACCCAGTTGCTTAATATTTTCCTGTAGGTGGTTGATGTAATTCACAGCCTCGTTCATGTGATCAGATATTGAACGCTTTCCCTAAATCACAATAGTTGTAACCCCAAAGTGATTATTTTCGAAACCCAATTACCCTAAATCCGCATAAATACAGTACTAAGAAACTACAAGCTGAAGAAGGAAAAGAAAGCGTACATAGTTTATTCACCTTAATGTATTCAAGAGGGAGAAGAGATCTCAGTGACCCGTGTAGTTTGTTCATCTCTTTCCTTCTATTCCGTTCCATGTCCCGATGCATCACCTTCCTATCATTGTCCTCATGAGTGATCTCACAGCTATCCAAAGTTGCTAATGATTTTTGCTGACGGCCTTTTCCTTTATCATTGTTAAGAGTACTGTCATCCATTAAAGCATCAGGCAAGATCAGATCTTGTGGGACTGTGTGATGTTGGTATGTTGTAGTGGAAATCTGGAACACCTTCTCACCATTTTGGTCTGAAGAAAACATTGTTATTTTGTAAAGAAAATTGCTCTAAGTTCCCTAACCTTTAATGGCAGGGTGACAGTACTTGAGGCAAAAGAAAGAGATGTTAGTTAGGGTATGAGATCTTCCATGGGCCTAATATTCTGAGATTCTCACATAGAGGCAAGACTGGCCTCATTGGTTACATAAGAAAATAATTTCACTATATAAAAAGTCACTTGTGGACACTGTTCCTTTGTACAAACGAGTCCGTCCACCTACTTTTTTTTTTTTTTTTGGGGTCAATGAAATGGACCAAATATTTAATGTTTCTGAATTGGCAAACAATAAATAGTTAAATACAGTTTGAAATTATGAAAGCTTCTGTTACTACTAAGACTAGAAAACTTTCAATTACCTACATTATATTTACACGTGCGGACACTGTAGTTATGGTGGCTAGCTTTCAGTGGGTCCTTTCAAAGACCACATGGCATCATGGCCTCACCCTCACACGATCCTATGATCATACTGTTCGCCTAATTTGGATTATATATAATGATTACCTAGTTTGCTAAGAATATGACGGTGGTGACTAGACGTGTCAAGACGGGACTCAACCCCATGTGTATATTATGCAAAAAAATAATGAATTCTGGATGCTCTTACTTTTATTTGAAAAAACTGGATGCTTTTACTCAGTATAAACAGTTTAGCAGTTCAATCATAGCCATGTAACTCTTAAAAAATGAGTTTTAATAGCCATTTTAGCAACCTAAACACTAAAAACACCTATACAGCAAGGATGTTAAAATAACTCATTGATATAATATTTTGATTCTTTGCTACAGTGGGCTGCTAGAGATAGCAGCCCACTGTAGCTGATAGTTATATGCAAAAAAAGACTATTTTAATCACACAAATCATACTCACGGTGTTGGCCTCCCACATACTCAGCACTTCCTCACCTTTATGTAATAAAAAAATATATTTAAATAAAAAGCTAAAATTTTTGAGTTGGATGTATTGTAAAGTTGGTTGTTAGGATAAATAAAATAACATTTTGTGTTGTTAAAAACTATAATTTTTAACAATTTTACTATGAGTGCTCTAACATTGTTAAATTACCATATTTAATAAAGTAAATAATTAAATATAACACTTCGGTTAAGGGTAGGTACAACTCAAATTATCAATCGCAGTTAGTGATTTTTTTTTGGATAGGTAAACAGTAAGGGAGGAAAATAGAGTTAAAATTTCAGACAGCGAGCATTACATCCTGCAGCTCGTAAATGGTTCTTTAGTGAGAATCCTTAAATTTGTTGGTAAGATATGCCGTTTGTAAAGTAAAGTCTTATAATTGACCATAGAAACAATTTTTTTAGTGGTTGTTACTACTTAAAAAGTTTCAAGTTTCTTAGATATTATATGTAAGACACAACTATCACCCAATATTATAACATCTCCATCTCTCTCTCTCTCTCTCTCTCTCTCTCTATATATATATATATATATATACATACATATATGTCTATATGTCAAACAAATCAAAATTAAGAACTTGCACACAAAATATTATCAATGAATCCTACACTTGTTAAAAAAGATGGAAATTATATAAATTACAGCTTACAAGTTGACTAGAAACGTTTAGATTAATTAGGCCATTGAGGCTAAAGGTGATGGTTTAGTATCATTGACTCATTGGCCGTACTCAAACTCAAATTATCAATCGCAGTTAGTGATTTTTTTTTGGATAGGTAAACAGTAAGGGAGGAAAATAGAGTTAAAATTTCAGACAGCGAGCATTACATCCTGCAGCTCGTAAATGGTTCTTTAGTGAGAATCCTTAAATTTGTTGGTAAGATATGCCGTTTGTAAAGTAAAGTCTTATAATTGACCATAGAAACAATTTTTTTAGTGGTTGTTACTACTTAAAAAGTTTCAAGTTTCTTAGATATTATATGTAAGACACAACTATCACCCAATATTATAACATCTCCATCTCTCTCTCTCTCTCTCTCTCTCTTTATATATATATATATATATAACAACATATATGTCTATATGTCAAACAAATCAAAATTAAGAACTTGCACACAAAATATTATCAATGAATCCTACACTTGTTAAAAAAGATGGAAATTATATAAATTACAGCTTACAAGTTGACTAGAAACGTTTAGATTAATTAGGCCATTGAGGCTAAAGGTGATGGTTTAGTATCATTGACTCATTGGCCGTACTCTCAAGTAGTTTGGGTAGTGGAAGTTCTAGGTTTGATTCCTACAATAGGAAGCGCTTGAAGAATGCTTATGAAGTTCAAATTCAGATACAAATCCACACAAGACATCACACAAACATGGTTTGAAGTTTACTCCTATAACCTTTTATGGAGAACAGTGCAAGCATCCCTAACTCTCCGAATCATCACCAATGAAACTTATTCATTCAATTTGAGCACAAAAGTGGCAACATTTCTATGTTATTTTTAGTTTATTAACCATCAATAATATGCCTAAATCATTAATCCTACTTGATATATAAGTAAAGAATTCGATTTGGTGTGCAAGCATATAAATAAAAAAAACTACTTAAATTTTAAGTATTATTAACATGGTTTGCCTAAGTATTATAGCCATGGTATACAAACACTTCTGTTTTTTTTTTTTTTTTTTTTTTTACAGTAAAAAGGTTTAGCTCAAAATTGACCTCAGTCAACCAAGGGCAAACAACATTGGACTGATGCAAATTAGGCACCATTAGAAAGAGTATAGAAAAACCTTTGATTTAATGAGTTTCAAGCATGAAACTTCAAACAAGTCACTTGAACTCATGAAAACACGAAATTGGAAACTTTGAATAAAACTATAGTTTGAGTTGCTATGTTAAAATTTTCATAATGAAGAAGCTGAAGCACAGCAAGTCTAGTACTATTAAAAAATTGGTAATGTAAGCTTTCCAAAGGCACCACACTCGATCAAATTGATATTGGGAAGATCATAAACTAAGAGTACGAAAGTGGAAAGGTTCACTGGTAATCTTGGATTTGTGACACAAAATCAGCTTATGGTACAACTATTGCCCGCAATTTTTAAAAATATTCCTTCTAGTGTTTGATAAATTCCAAAGTTATGTATTGGAAGGGTACTGAACATTAATTTCATTGTGAATTTAACCATTAGTATGATAATTAGGAGAGTGCAGGCACCATTATGATAATTAGGACAGTGCAGGCACCATTATGGTTGTTGGTCAGAGATAGAAGAAAAATCTGCTAGTAGCACCAACAATATCAAGGATATCTTCATAAACATAGATTTTATTCCTAGTACAATATCATTTGAACAAGAATGGATTAGTTGCTTCAAATGTTTGCCTGCCAAAATCAAGTATCAGAAAACACTGTTTATAATAATACATAAAGTGGTTGAAAGAAATGTTGGAGATAAAGCACTCGGATCATGAATCCCGGAATGGTCTATAAATCTGGATGCATACCTCCCGAACCCTACCAGTACCACAGGGGTTACCCTCAAGTTTTGGACATAATGGCCCTATATATGCATAACCCTTTCACTGAATAATTTATTATACCCAACCTTGTAAGAGTTTGGCCAAATGTCATATGTGTGTCCACAATTTGCTAAACCTAAAATAGGTTGCATTATTGAGGCCACGTGAGCCATTCATTTCTTTTTTTTGTTTTGTTAATTCTATATGAATTTATTCCTTGGTGTTCACGATAATTAGGCAATTGTTTATGTGTATTATAATCATCAGATAATCCTGATTTTAGAATTCATGATTTTTTTAATAGTGATAACAAACGGAAGAAGAGGTGCAAAAGAAGAAGGGGTCAGAGGAGCATCTTTGTGATTAAAATATATTTTAAATGCTAAGCAACTATGGAACTACAAGAACCCAGTTGATCTGTCTGGATTATAAAAATCATTATTTAATATATAGAAAGAGATTATACTATGATATGTTCTCAATAAATAAATATTTTATTCATGGGCTTAAAAGTTTGTTGATATTGATAACAAACCAGAAGGAGTGCAACCTATATACGGAAAAGTTGATAACATGTGTATAATACATGGAAAGGTTTCATAATTTCTTCTTTCTTGTGTTTATTTATTTTTGTGTAAATATTAAATACGACTACGCTAGACACCGTATGCACCTAATTAAGCAAGCCCCATGAGCATAATTTGAAAAGTTTAGCTCCACCATCTCATAACTAAAATATTCAGCTAGCTCCTACAACCCAAACTTCTTAATTCGATGCATAGACCCCATTGTCGTCCTTCTTTTACAATATGTTGATGACATGATTATTATAGGTAATGATGAGTAGTATTCGAGAATTCAAGTGGTTCCTTATTTAGCACTTTAAGATGAAGGATATATATGTTGGCCTTTTTTTAGCTATTTCCTTGATCTCGAGGTTCCATTATCATTTGATGATGCATGACCATCTCAATCAAGCCAAGTATACTTCTAAGTTCTAACTTTAACTCTTGAGTTGGCATCCCAAATAGCAAGATAGTTGATATATCGACCGATTGAGTACACTTGCTTACGAGCTCATGACTACGAACATCTTCATGATACCACACTTTACAAGCAACTAGTTAGGAGTCTCGTCTACCTCACAGTCATTCGATTAGACATATCCTATGCTACACATATCATCATTCAATTTTAGCAACACCACTTGTTCTTCAAAATCCTAAGTATCTGAAAGGAATCTTATTCCATGGTCTTCATTTCTTTTTCTAGTCGCCATTGACACTGTAGGCTTACACCGATGTTAACTAAGTAAATCGTTCCTCAAATACAATATTTTTTTTACAATTTAATTAGGAATTCTCTTATATCATGGTGCTATAAGAAGAAAATTGTAGTTGTTCACTCTAATATATATAGAAGCTAAGGGGGTGTTTAGATTTATGATTTCCGTAACTCATAACTCTGTTTTCATAACTCATAACTCAAAAATGGTGGGACCCATAGCAAAAAGGTTGTTTGGGAAGTCCATAACTCTATTTCCATCACTCAATTATCTAATTTTTGAGTTATGAATTATGGAAACTGAAAACACATTTTGGCTGTTTTTAGTTTCTATAACTCTAAACACATTTATGAAAACAGTCAAAATGTGTTTTCAGTTTCCATAACTTATAACTCAATGGTAATATTGTAATTAAACACACATAGAGGACCCACAAACAGTGCTTAGCCGCACCTTTTGACCACTTTTGACTTTTTTTTTCCCCTTTCTTCTCTTGGTTGGCTGTGCGGTTCTTTTTTTTTTTTTTTTTTTTTTACTTCTTTCACTAGTTCGGTCTTCATGTTCTGGGTTTTTTTTTTTTTTCACTAGGTTCAGTGAGTTTGGGTACTCTAAAAAAAAAAACTGCACCGGGTAATAGGTATGGGGCCCACAAATAATGTGAAAAATATTGAGTGATGAAAAGTGAGTGATGGTGCCAAACAAACATGGTATTTTAGAGTGATAAGTGATGAGTGATGAGTAATGAGTAATGAATGATAAGTGGTGAGTGATGAGTAACGAAAATTGAGTGATGAAAAAAAATAATTCAAACACCCCCTAAGTATCAAGCACTAACTAATACCACATTTGAGTTTTCTACCTTCATTGGCTCCTACAAGACATAGGGTTTGAATGTTCCATTGCAGTGCCTATTTATTGTGATAATGAGTGCTATTCAAATGGCTAACAATGACGTTTTTTATGAATATTTCAAATATATTGAGATTAATTGACACTTCGTTTGTCATTACTTGCTTCAGGGTACTTACAATTATACTTTTTCTACCCTAGATCAGTTAGCTTAAATTTTCACCATATTGCTTATGTGATCTTGGTCTCAAAACTCAACTTGGTCTCTCGAAACCCAAGATTAAGGGACTATTAGAAAACAATAAGCCTGGTAGGCCCAAGAACCCAGGCCAAGACGTAAATGCTGTGGTTTTGTGTATCAGTACATTGTACTACAAGGTATTGCTAATATATATTTTATGTAATGTTTATCATACACAAACTCTTCGACATAGTTTAATTTACACACCCCCTAAAAGTCACGATTTTAATTACGTATTTGTAATTATTTTGTATACACATGTACTTATGTGCTTTTCTATTATTTAATACACCTACTTAAACAGTCGTTGTATAGTTGCACGCAGTCCAATATACATACTTTAATCCTTGAGTCTTTTCATACATAACTTTGTCAACCAGGCAACAGTAATCTGATGTCCCTTCTGGGTCGCCTTTCATTTCAAGGACAACATAATAGTATTTGATCTGGCATCAGTTACTCCAGCAAATTCCAATTTCTCTATAAGGAACTTTAATCATGATAATTACTAAATGCGACCTGCTAGTAAAAGTACAAGACCTATCTTTTTCACGAGGTAACTTCATTTTTGAATTAGTTTATTGGCATACTACCGGCATATTTTCTTTTTCTTATGGGTCTTGTTAGGTACAGAAGCACTGGAAATTCCAACTGAAGAACCATGGAACACCTTTGGTCTCCGGGAAGCATGATACCAAGCAAGTAAAAGGACCAGCTATTTGTACGAATTTCCAAATTTGAAAACCTGTTAGGTAGATAAGCATCTAAATTTTCAAATGGTTCTGAATTCAATTTTAGAAATTATATTGGAAAGAAGAGAGGTTAGACAAACCAAATAATTTTATATTTTTGGGTACTTATTAGAGGTGGAAAGTGAAAGTGTAAAGAAAACTAGGATAGAAAACTTCCCAACGGGTCCACATTCTCTTTCTCATCAAAGTAGAGGTAAGAATGAGTTGTCTTTTGTTTTAGTTTTTATGTTTTATTTTTTTTAAGTATCATAAATAATTCCTTCAATTGTGTATGTAATTCTCTCTCTCTCTCTCTCTCTCTCTCTCTATATATATATATAGGCACACAAACCAATACAACCTACGAAACATAAATTTGGAGGTGTTTTAGTTTGTTTCAATTCTTTAGATAAATTTGAGGAGTTTTATTCTACCACTAGGCCACTTGTGCTTGATGTTTTTGGTAGAATTGATAATTTGATATATCTAAATGTTGACTTCTTTCTTCTTCTTCTTCTTCTTCTTCTTTTTTCCCATAAATGTCCTAATATATATATATATATATATTTTTTTTATTTGATGGGAATATATTTCTTTATATAATGGTACGTTAGATAAAGTTATGAATATATTTCTTTATATAATGATACGTTAGATAAAGTTATTTTGAGTTTTTATGCCCCATGACGTCATGCACTATTCAATCTTAAACCCGATTGTTTAATAGATTCTAAGGATACAAAATATCTTTATTTTAAACATTTAATAAATGCTAGCTCCAGAGACTTTTCTATTTTTTTGGGAAAAAATTAATAATTTGCCTTCATTATAATTTGAAATTACTACATTTTTCAATCACAAAAATATTTGGGCGTGTGATGAAAAAACTATTTCATCCACAAACTTATAACACTCATCACATGCTTAGATATTTTTGTGATAAAAATGTAGTAATCTCAAATTATAATGATTGCAAATTATTAACTTTTTCTCAAAAAAAATAGAAGAGTCTCTAAATACGTGCATGAGTACATGCTCAAAGGCTAGTTAAAGATAATAGTATATGCTTGTTAGAGTTTGTGTTTGATTTAAATTTTGATAAGATAATTTTTCATGAAAATCCTACTAATTGTTTAAAATAAAGATAAAGATTTTTTAGAGTTTAACTCTATCATGGAGTCTTTAAAATCTTATCACCACATCATCAACTATTTAAATAAATAACTAATTAATAAATGTTTTTATTTGAATTTGTTTTAAAACATTCATCACTTGAAAATAATTAATCTACTAATTGAATGGATAGGATTAGCAACTGTAATACAAAAAATGTTGTTTATCTCGTTGCACACTTAATATCATTCCCAAAAAAAAAAAAAAAGTAGTGTATACAAAATTTCATTCTAAAAAAAAAAACTAAAATTAACTTTAATCAACAAACCAAAGCTAGCGTGCATGTTATTAAAGATATAGTTTGTTAGAGTTTGTGTTTGATTTAAATTTTGATGAGATAATTTTTCCTAAAGTTCCTAATAAAATTGTTTAGAACAAAAATATGGGGTAATTACACTAAACTCACTTGTAGTTTGGCCCGAAATTACTTTGCCTACCCATGGTTTAAAAAGTGTCACTTTACCAACTTGAGGTATGTTCCGTTAGTTTTCTGTAACCCATTCTGTTAAAATCAGGGGTAACTAAGTATTTTTGCTCAAATTTTATGTTTCTCTCCTCCCAAAAAAAAAAAAAATAGCACAAAAATGCAAGAAAAACAAGATCAAAAGGAGGGTTTGTAAAAGTTTCTTTCTTTTTTTTCTTTAAATCATATGAGTGGAAACAAAACAACAAAAATAAATTCATTTCCATATCCTTTTCTCGGTTTTCCCGGCAACCCCATTAGATCAAAAGTAAATGAAAATGTAACATTGAATGGAAACTCAAATTGGGCATCTGAGAAATGGCACATTTGGTTATATTTTCCAAGATGCATCAATTTTGAGACTCTATTATCCTAAAATGAAGTTTGATTTACTAGGTTGGATGTATTCACTGATGTTTGACGATGGATTCCTTGGGTGCTGTAATCAACAACCAGACCAAATCTAATAACCCAAATAGCCAAATCCCCCACAGTCTTTACCAACCTGAGAAAGAAAACTAACCAAAACCCACCAATCCAATTCCAAATCCCAACAACGCATACTGAATTTATCAAAACCCATATATATATATTGTAAAAAAAGTTACATATAAATTCCTTTAATCAAAAACTAAATTGAAAAAAAAAATGTTTTATTTAAGGTTCTTGGAGACAAATTCTGGGAGCTTCAGAGGCGTAATTCCCCTGTCCAGATCCATTATAACCTTCAGAGGCATAAAACTATGTTTTAGAAATTCTTGAGACTTTTTTTTTTTTTTTGGGTGTGTGGTGCGGATTCATATATGTTGTTGAACAGCTTTTTTTTGGGTGTGTGGTGCGGATTCATATATGTTTTTGCAACGGCATTGGGAGGGCATGTCACGGTGGCTTTAACCGATTATCTCTCTCACTCAAAATGTTTCTCTCTCTTCTTCCATTGAGTTCAGATTTCAGATTTGGTATTTTAAATATCACGTCTCATGTGCATATGATTTAAAGAAAAAAAGAAAGAAACTTTTACAAACCCTCCCTTTTGATCTTGTTTCTCTTGCATTTTTGTGCTTTTTTTGTTTTGAGAGGAGAGAGACATAAAATTTAAGCAAAAATACCTATTTACCCCTGATTTCAACAGATGTGGATTATGGAAAACAAATGAAACATACCTCAGGTCGGTAAAGTGACACTTTTTAAGCTACGAGTAAGCAAAGTGATTTCAAGCCAAACCACAGGTGGGTTTAGTGTAATTACCCCTATATAATTTACAGCCTCATGCTACATGTGATACAAATATTGAACTTTTTCCCTAAAACCCCATCAACATAACCTTAAAGTCACACCCTCGTTTGTCAAAAAAAAAACCTTGAAGTCAAAATTATTAATTAATTAAGCACACTAAACTTTTACTTTACGGGCCTATTTGGTTTGAAGGAGGGAAGAAGAGTAGAATTGGCTAAAAATAAGTTAATTTTGAGCAAATTTTACTCTACTTCCCTTCCTTCCCTCTCAATCCAACAGAACGATAAGTGTTAGAAAGAGATAATTATCAGTACAACTTGTACCATTGCCATACAAGTAGAACTTATACCACATCTTAAGATTAGTCTATAGTTAACCTAGAATTAGTCTCAAAGAAATAGCCTCTTAAAGTTTTTGACTATGAACATAGGTCGTAAGTACAAACCTTGTTGGTTCTTACTTTTGCTCTCTATTTACTTCCCTCTCAATTTCTCGCTCCTATAAACAATTCTAATATGGTATCATCACAGCATATCCTCATAGGGGAAGACGTGCCCCTCTAACTAGTTGTTGACCAAGCCAATTCTCATATGAGTAGAAGAAAACATATCATGCATCCAATACATATATCCTTCTTCTCACACGAGGATGGACTCTACACCGTCTCCAAGTAAGAGGGGACTACGTGCACCAAATGCATAGTATATAACACATTTGCAAGCAAATACACCCCACAAACTAGTTGTTCGCCAACCACTATTGACATTGCTCATAGCCGATATCATCATTCAAAATGTCTTTACCAACATCATCCGGCTACCCATGCCTCAATGCTTTCCATTGCATAACAATGTCATCATTACAATCATGGCAGCTGTCCTTTGACCGTCGTCCATCACAAGCCAACACATCATGATATCATGGACATTTGCCTAGTGTGTTCTATTTCACATCTTATGCATTCCAAGTCAAATGTGTTTTCGAGCTTTCACCTTAAGTTTGAAGGGACTTTCGAGATGTCAGTTTCGATTTTTAGATTCAATATATTGGTACTATTATATAGTACTTGTATTACACATCATAACGTACCTAGTAGAGTCTTTCTATATGATGTGGTGGGAATTAGCTGCGCAAATTATGAAGGAAATGGATTGCGAGTTGCTTAGAGAAAGAACAAAAGGAAACAACTCTTCAAGATTGCTCTTGGAAACTCAGTGCAAACTAGAAGGTTGTAAATTTTCAATCAAAGACGCTTTACAAATGAGTAGGCGCATTTATTTTTAATGCTAAGCTCGGATTTAACTTTATTGACAGGTAATGACTGACTAATCAGCCTAGAGAGACTATCTTGCTTGTGCATTACTAAAAGTATAGACATTTAAAGTGTTACAAATTACCGACAGTTTCAAACTAACATGAAGGCAAGACTTTAACAAGTTACACAAATGATACACTGCATCACTAGATATACCCCTAATAGATGTATGGTAATCCACCAATTTCATATGATAAAATGTGGCATCTTAAAGCATTTTGTTGTGGAGATAGGCCATTAAACCAACCATGTTAACATTTATCTTTGCTCTCTATTTTTCTTTATTCTCTCTCTTCTCAATCCCATAAACAATTCTAATAGAAAGAAAGAAATTTCCTTGGAAATTATCTCATGAAGAAGAACTTAAGACCATGACATAAAATGATAAAATAAAAAGTTGTCTATTTTTTGACATAATTGTAAAAGTTTTTCAAATATAAACAAGTATCATGAATAAGTGCATTTAGATTTTCGCTTGTTTCATTGTAAAATATTTTTAGAAAACATTTTCAAAAATTTTCAATTTTGGTTTTACGTAAATCCTGGTTAACCTTGAAAATATTTTCTATTGACCGCAAACGTGTGTAAAAAAAGTAGCAATGTTTTACCAAAACAAAATTTGGTTAAACATTTTTCAATCTGAATTACAAGCTCTTAACTTTTTTTTTTTTTAATGGAAAAATTAGAAGCTATTGACCTAGATAAATTCAAGAGGGAATAGAGAAATAAGAGACAAGTAAAGGTTAGCCATTTCTTGCCTTCATTTTTCTACAACCCCACGTATCTTTTTTAAGTATAATTATCATACGAATTCTTTCTTATAGTTATCATCCAAAGTATGACAAAGCTTTTGTCGCCAGCTATTTTCTTTATTTTTTTAAGAGCACTGCAATCAATGACCGAGGATAAGATCTTCTGGGATTCTGGCCTGTTGGTGAGAATTCAATGGAATCTGATAGCCCCAGCTCATTGCTTTGGTGTAAAGGAAATATATATTGTACAAAGATTATTCTTATTCAAGCCCTTGAAGCTTTTTTTCTAGGGTTTGCTCGACGCAGGGAAAAGAGCGAGATACGTTTGTTAGGGCAAATCTTTGATGGGCCTAGGATACGAGAAAGTATATGATGTTTCAGGAACTCCACATCAGCATCTAATTGGTGTTTCTAAGCCCAATAATAAAATGACACTTGTCTAAAAATAACATGTAAGCATACAACACCTTATACACCTGAAAAGACAAATATGCCCCTGAAAATTTTCAAACCCCGCCTGGACACCTTTTTCCCCTTCAGCAAAATCAAAAGTCTCTCTCTATCTCTGCGCTCTCTCACCGCACCACCATCTGCTCTCTCTTTCTTTCTTTCTCTCAACTCCACAGCCACTACTTAGCATCGCCGCCGGAGCTAAGCTACCAAACTTCACCAATTCTAATGAGACTGGCCTTTGTCTCTTTGGAAAACCCCAAAATCGTATCTCCTTCTCGTTGCTTCCGACCCCCGATGACGGAGGCTTTTTCCCCTCTTCCAACACCTAAAGTCGCAAGAAGGTTTTCTTGTTTCTCCTTTTATGTTTATTTTCTGTATTTGTCACATATTATTTGTATTTTTTTTCTTCTTCCCGAAATTACAAGGGTCAATCTTTTTATGATGATTGATTTGGCTTCATAATCTCACCTTAAAAGGGGTCTACTTTTTATAACCAAGACTCACTTGAAAGATAGACCCTTGTAATGTATGTTGTGGTGTGAGATTTGGGTGTTTTGTTTAGGAAAGAGATGGGTCTGATGGGGTTTGGTGTTATGGTGTAAGATACGGGTGTTTTTGTTTAGTGAAGAGACAGGTCTGATGTGGTTTGGTATTTTGGTTTAGTTTGTATCCCTATTTTATTATCAATGTTTATAAACTTACTTGGGATTGAGCTGCCTAGACTAATATTGATAGTTTCTTACAGGTAATGTGTATATATTGCTAGCAATGTACTTTGTAACTTGCACGTAGTCTATATTGCCTTATCAATAAATAAAGAGGAATTTGGTATACTAACACAGAAAGGTGTTGATCTATTGTACTCTTTATGGTTATCTATCAGACCTGAGCTCCTTTTGTATAGACCCTAGTTTTTTTTTTGGGTAAGTTGTAGACCCTTGTAATTGTTTTGGTGTTGTAATTTTTATAGATGCTATAGTTGTATTGATGTTTTACTGCTGCTAGGTGTGTTCTGAACTATTTTGAACAGCTTGATTTCTTGTTTTTGTCCAGCTGCTGCACCCTATTGCTTTTATCAATTTACATGAACTCATGCATGATTACTTGATTTAGCATTCTGATTCTTACTTTGTGCACATGCCTTGGTGATGATTCGATTGAAGCAACAGTCTGTCAATTATTTTTATGTTTATGTGTAACTTTGTACCACAATCATTAGAATGGATTCATTGAATGTTGGGAAATAATCAAATTAGATGTGCTCTTGCTAATTATGCATTTTGATAGGATCTTTTTTGTATATGCTATATCCTTTTTTTAAGGGGTGGTCTTTAGTTGCTTGTGAGCAGCATTGGAATGCATTAACAAATGAAGAGTAGCTTTCTTTTGTGGTTATTCTTAGAACATTTTTTTTTATATGAAGTCTTGAACTTTAATTTGGTTACTTTGTTTGAAATAAAAAATCTGAAATTTTCAAAGCAAAAATCTGTCAACTAGTAACTAGATTCAATATTGTCTATTGTTTGTGGGTGTGTGTTTTCCATTAAATTTTAATTTAATTTGCTTTAGTATTAAGAGTAAAGTGACCAACTAACCGACCTTGAATTGGTTTTGCAGATTGTCTAAGATTGCTTGTTTATAATGGCTGTCATAGAAAATAAATTTCAATAGCATATAGCAGTGCTGGAGCAGCTACGCATAAGCAATAGCCTAAGGACTATACTTGAAGACGTGCTGGACTTGGCAAATGAGATCAACCAAGTTTCATTTCGGTTAGGAGAGATGTAAATCAAGTAGCTCATGAGCTTGCTAAGTGGGCTTTGTTAACACTTAACAATTGGAATGGTTTTGTAAATTGTGGCCTTACTTGATTGTATGATATATGTGATCATGAAGGATGCTCTAGGTTGTACAATTTCAATTTCTTTTTTAATAAAGCTTGGTTTATTGTATAAAAAAAATATATATATATATATATATATAATGGGTGATTTGATCACACGTCCAAGATATTTTTCTGCAACTTTAAGAACAAAAAAAGAGAACACATAGACATTGATTTTTTAAAAAAAAAGTAGAAATGAATAGTTGTAATTCATTTGTTTCTTGGCTAGACGATGATGGGGCAATCATTCTCACTTGTGAACTCAAATATTGTAAGACTTGAGTAAAAGTGGAGCAGCTTGTAGCATTGTACAATTCTCCCTTGAAAAAAAAAAAAAAAAACCGCTTCATCACTAGTAAGAAAACTAAAAACAAAAACAAAAAAGGTCTAGCACTTGCCATTCACTTTATCATCAAAATAACAAAAAAGAAATATTCTAGCGCGAAAATATTGTCATTCACTATATCATCCCCTTAATTGGAACTTTTCATGAGTGCTATCATTCATCCCAATATAGCACTGAACAATATAGCAACTACAACAATCTAGCATTGTAATTCCGCCACAATATAAAAGAATAAAATGTACTAAGCAATCACTTAGATAGAAGCTACCCAAACATACACAAAATCTATCATGTTTGAGTAACTTCATAAGTTACAAAAATTTTCCAAAATGACAGCAATAATTAGTGTTTGGCTATGCAATCACTTATCCAAATTTTCAGCTATGCTATCTAAAAAACTTAGCAAGTCAAAAATACTATCTAAGATGTTCCTCCATTGTGCAAAAATGTCGAAAATACTGTCCAAAAAATTGTCCAAAAATGCTGTCCATTAGCTGTGCAGAATAATGTCCAAAATACTATCCAAAAGAGCTTTTCGTCCAGAATTTTATGCAAGGCCCTAAAAAAGAGAGAGAACAATATTAGGGGAAAAAAAAAAAGAGAAACCAACATTATTTGCATCACCAAGTTCTTTTGATAAAAAGTAAGACTTTGTTGCTTTTATACTTGAGCTAACCATTGTGCTAATTATATTCCCATGAGCAGTTAGCACATTCCTTCCCAATCTCAAGTTACATCTTTCTTCCAGAGTTGCAAATTCATGATTGTGTGTCATTAAAGTGTGAAACACTTCAAATATCTTTTTTTTACATCAAACGGATCCTAGCACAACAACACGTTCTTACATCTAAATTATGATACTTTATAACCTTGTCTGAACACACAAATTCTCATTGCCTAAATAACACCATTATACTCTCGTTTAACCACTTTTCAAATGCTAAATCCCCTTTTTAAAGCATACAATTTATAAGGGTTATATACTTCTTCAAACCTCACTTGCATTCCAATTTTAAATTCATCACATTCACCAAAGTTACATTTTCAAAAGTTTCCCTTTTATCATTGTCCCCAAATTGCAACAAAAGCATTTTTTGAAAAGTCCATGACTAGTCAAACCTAATTATGAAAAAAAAAATTAGATGCTAGGCAGCGGCTATTAAGGTTTGGAGTTGAGAGAGAGAAGATGGAGCCATGGAGATGCTAGTGTGCTGTGATGGTGTAGAGAGAAACGGAAGGAGAAAGATGAAAATTTTGATTTTGCAAAAAGGGGAAAATCAAGAGAGGGTGAGTGTTTGGAATTTTTTCCGGCGGTTATGCTAAGCAGTGGCTGTGGAGCCTTGGACTTGAGAGAAAGAAAGAGAGAGAGAGAAAGAGAGCAGATGGTGGTGCGGTGAGGGAGAGCAGAGAGGAGAAAGAGAGTTTTGATTTTGCTGGAGGGGAATAGGGTGTTTAGGCGGGGGTCTGAAATTTTTCAGGGGCATATTTGTATTTTCAGGTGTATAAGG
Source organism: Quercus suber (assembly GCF_002906115.3). Classification (NCBI taxonomy): domain Eukaryota; kingdom Viridiplantae; phylum Streptophyta; class Magnoliopsida; order Fagales; family Fagaceae; genus Quercus; species Quercus suber. The sequence continues at coordinate 115,763 of NW_027070098.1, forward strand.
TAGGGTGTGATGACATGTTATTTTTAAACAGGTGTTGCTTTCTTATTAGGTATAAACACCAACTAGATGCTGAGGTGGAGTTCTTGAAACATCATATACTTTCTCGTTTAGTGGATATCGTCACAAAACACATCTACTGGAATTGAGATCCAATGCAATACCTAGGGTATTACATGGTGTGCAATAGTTTTAATCTCAACCCTTACTTTAATCTAATGCACATAAATATGACACGTCATATAGACACGCCATCGATCTGTGTGAAACAACTTTCTCCCATTTCTTTACTTTTTTTCTATACCCTCTTCAGCTTCCCCAAATTTAGAAAAAGCTCTCCCTTTCTCTCTTCCATCAAATCTTTCTCTAGGACTCCATGGCTGAATCTCCATGAACTCCATTGCTCAATCTCCATGGCTACAGCTAGTAGCCACCATGTTTTGCTCCACCAATTCCGGCGATAGTTTTGGTAAAGTTCCTCTGTTTCTCTTTGATTTTTCATTCTCTAGGATATTCATGTCTCTCTCTCATCTTCATTTCTCTCTCTATTTTCTAGTTCTCTCAAGCCCAGCCAAGACTGATCTCCTTGCACCCACACCATCGTTGCTGGAGGTGTCTATCACTGGTGTCGCTCTAACAACCTCTACACCCTGATCGTGCTCCAAGTTTCGAACAGTGTTTCAGCCACACCTTTATTCTAAAGCCAACCCCCAATATATACGTATAAACGTGATTATATCTGGAGATTTTGATATCAGTTATTTTCTCCCTCCTTTTTTGATTTCATTGTCAAAGATTTGCCCTTCTTTAATTAATTTTATTTTTCGGTCCTTGCTAAAAAATAATTTTTTGTGTAATGTTTTGATTTCTTGTTTTTTTCCATTGGTGCTCCCTGTTGTTTTTGTCCAGCACAGAAGCTTTAAACAATTAAGCATGCTGTCAATTTAATTGGCTTATCTTGAAATAAAATTCATGCCAAAAAATTTTCACCTGCATTTGCCACAAAAACCTTGGGCCTTTTTTCAGATTCTTTCAGTGACAACCTTTATTGGAACGTAATTTTGCTTTGATGCATTTTTTTAGTCTTTGCTTCTCCTTAATGCATTTGTTATTGTCTGATTGCCCCCATTAAAATTGGGTTGTGCACCTACCATATTATGTCATTGATTACAAAGGAATTAAATGTATCTCATCAACATTTAGACCATATGATATGCTTTGTATTTCACTTTTAATGTTGGTCCCTTAGCTGAGTTTTTAAGATGGAAGTTCCCAAGCTAAACCCTCAACAAACTTACATATTTAGTAGTAAATAGTGATAGTGATCTTATGGCTTCACTTGTGCCTGCTGTTAATTGGAAATTTTGATTTATGTTTATCATTGAAATCACGCTTTGTTCTTTTGTCAAGTTGAATGGCATGATTAAAGGAATGCTATTCTTCGTTTGATCACCAAGAGCGAGAAATGGCATTTGCTGGAAGGATTAGTGCTAAGTTTAGATTGTTTTATGCTGGAGGGATTATACATGTTCTCACACTTAAGAAGTATTGTACAAATATATGTATATATATATATATATATATATATTTTGGATACATAAACTTCAGCCACTTGTATAATTCAAAAATTGTATTAAATGGAAGTATATTGCTTGGGTATAATCTTATGCATTACACTTGGGCTTCAACTTGCATCCTTAAAGAATTTGTGAATGCAAATTTTAGGTTCTTTTTGAGTGAAATAAATCATTGCCCATGACTGTATTTAATTAGGGCTCTCGTTCTAATAGTCTTGTAATCAAAGTATACATTTCAATAAAGTTTTGTTCATTATTGGATCAAACTCTTGCATCAATTCATGACCGTATAGGCAACATCAAAATTGTTCAATTTGAAGCATTACAAGAAATTAGAAATAAAAAGGCACACAATCAATTACATTTTATTACACTCTCAAACCAATATCAGAAAAAAAAATAACTAAATTTTATAACAATTTTCTTGGTTTGTACTCTAAATCCTTGTAAAAGTTTTTGTAAATGAACGATGAAACTACCTAGTGTCAAAATAGAAAATACATTCAATGTTTCACTGATACTGAAAATAATTAGCCTATTGACAACAAGATATGGCTTCAATACATCATGGAATGCTTGTAACAGGTTCTATGTTATGACTGGGTTTAATTTCTAACTGAATGGATAGTTATTTGGTCGTATTAGAGATGACCGGTCTCTTAAATAAGAGAATAGAGAGGGAAATTGGGATAATAATTATCTGCTGCTTTATTAATTGCATTCTACATTAAATACAAGTCCTAGGAATTCAAATAACAAACAGATAACAATAGATACTCCTATGAATATTCAAAATACTAATAGATAATCCTAAAGGGACTCAACTTCTTGGAAACTCATATACATTCCAAATCAGATATAACTTTATCTAAATAACAATAATTCAAATACGAATGCAACAACAACTTCATAGTAATCCAAGTATGAATTTCAAATGCAATAGCTATCCACCCATGGCAATAGCTATTCACAATGCCGAGTCTTCCATGTAATCTTCTCTCTTTCAGCAGTGCACTCCTTTCTTCAGACATAACATTCTACTTTGAAAAAATTTAGATACAAGTTACAACCAAAGGCCATCTTTGATAGAGCTACTATTTACCTGGCAGAGTACCAACACTTCATATTCTTAGCAATTTTTATGTCAAGCTTTTCTTTATGTAGCACTGTCATGTAATGTGTCTTAGCTGCTATGCTATTTTCTGAATTGGCTCTCTGTTTTGTCTGATAGTCTTATAGGATTCAGACCAGGTTTTTTTTTTTTTTTTTTTTAATAGTTATTAATCCAAATAAGCTTTGGCCACAATAAATGGGGGAAAAATGCATAAAACAAACCCTTTTTCATAAGCTCAATTGTGCCTAAGTCTAAATGCAATTTCTACTTTATTATATAGATCAGTACCATGTTTGTATAACTTAGAAATGCCCAATTAGAATTAGAGTTCATAAATCTGTAACATATCTGTATAACATTGAAATGCCCAAGAATTAAAGTTCATCTAGAAATATTTGAAGATTTATTAAAAGAAAAAACACATCACCAAATTTTCAAATATTCTTTTGAACCAAAAACCCAGAATATTTGAGGGAGGCCTTAACATATAAAAATCTAAATTGACTACTTAAAATTTGGGCTAAACTTGTTTAGTAAGATTGGCAACAATTCAAGCAAGCAAAAATTTTCCCCTCAAGTTAGCCTATTGATGAGAATGCAAAATGTCATATTTTTCTCCCTTAATGTTTAGTCTTTTATATTTACTTGGTGTTTAAATGTACTCATTATTCTTATATTTTGATTTAGGATGCAAATGGAGGCATTAAGAAACGTAGTTAATTGGGTGATTCTGGACAGCTTTGACATTGCTTCATAATCTGGGAATAACTCTCTCATACAAGTTCCGATTGAGATGATTCAAGATGCTGTGGAATGCCAAGACAAAGCTCTACAACTTTTATGTTTTGAGTTTTGAGAGATACGGGACTCATCAAGGTCGAAATTGGGATTGAATTTGTTGCACCTACACTGCTGACGTTCTGGAATGTTCCTCTGCTTGAAATTCTAATATGCAGATCTGATCTAGTTTATTTTTGGAAGCTTCCAGATCTGATGCACGAAAATTCCAGCTAAAAAACACCACTTTCCTAGTTATATTAGGACTTTGTTTTATTTTTAATATTTTTCCTTAATTAGTTAGATTTGGATGTTATTATTTAGAATATTTTTAGGAGATTTTGTAGGCTTGGGAAAGGGGGAATTAACGTGTAAAAGGGGGAGGAGAAATCAGATTGGACACACACACACGCCTCTCTCTCCCCTCTTCTCTAATTTTCTCCTTTGAGTTTTCTATCGTGGCCTTGCATGGCTAAAACTTTTATACTTGGTCGAAGGAATTGAAGCCTCGGAATCAATAAAATTGTGAGATCTAATTTGTTTTATTGTTCAATTTATGCTTTGAATATCAGATGTTCTTCTATGCCTATTTTCATGATTGTCTCGTTTAATTACTAGGAGGCCTACTAGTTTATTATTCATTACAATCTACTGCTAGGTTAGATATCAAATCTGTAATTGTTTGATCTCTCTAATTTGTGAAGCAACCATGATTTAATGATTTGCTGCATCAGAAATTATTAGATCTTAGGAAGAATGCTTGACTAAATTAAATGCAACCGCTTGTGTTTGTGTTGTTTAGCTTCATAGATCTCTCTAGTTCTTAAGGCTGCTGCTAGATTAAACCTTTAGCGCTTGTCTTGAGTTGTTTAGTAGTTAGGGTTAATTACATCGCTTGTTTTCTAATTAACTGCGACTAAGGAGAGATAGAAAAATAGTTCCAACAGTGAATATTCAAAGTGTGAATTGATAAATACTTGCATTGATGATCAGTTGTAAAATTCTGATGGTGGATGTTGACTTAGACCAAGGTTTGTTCTCTTGATTGATTTCAATACTTTAATTTGAATTGTTCCTTAGTTTTTTTTCTTAAAATTGTTTTCATTATACTAAACACCCCCCCTCCAAAAAAATCCTTATTCACGTAGCATAAAATTAGGCCAAATACTCTCCGTGGGAACGATCCTTGCTCGCACTACTACATATATTTTTAGGAGTATAAGTTTTATTTTTGGTTGCCTGTGACAGCATACCAAATTTTGGCGCCGTTGCCGGGGAGTGATTCTAGTTGTTTTTTTTTTTTTTTGGGTGCTTCTTGTGAACTAATCGTTCTTGAAATTTTCAAAAAAAAAAAAAATGTTAGTTTTTTTTATAGTTACGGTTTTGGCAGAATTCTGATTGCGGTAGAACTAGGACTTGATAGTATAGTTTTTTAAAGGTAAAGATGTTTTGAACAAGACTAGTTAATCCTTTTGATTACTAACCCCACCCTCTCGAGGCCAGATTCCATGTTTTCTAGGGTTTTTAGGCATTTTTTGTGTTTTAGCGTAGAATTTTGATTTATTTTCATTACTCTAGATTTTTCCTAATTTGTTTTTTATGGTTTATTAGAGTTTCTTTGATTGTTTATGAAAAAAGTTCAAGAATCCTTTGCATGGTTTGTTGGTTTCTCCATCAAAAGGAATATTCTTTATTTGTATGGAGGAAATTCCAGGGATGTAATCTACATGCACCTCGGATTTTGCTGACATAAAAAAAAAAAAAAATGGTATCAATAGAAATCCACAATTGGATAAACATAATCCTGGTAAAAGTATGATAATGAAGAAACTACGTTAGTTGGTAATTAGTTCACTTATTTTTCTAGCCATTTTGAAGTTTTGTTCGAGTTACAATGAAAATAAAGTTGAATTATTGTTGAATTGGATCTTTTTTCTAAAGTAGCTGTAAGGGTTAAATCTCATAGGCAAAAAATTAATAAGCAAAAATAAAACTAAAACAAAAAAAGTAAAAAAAAATTTGGTTACAAACTTGGTTATAACATAAGGCTACTACCAACAATAGAAAGATTAAATGTGTCCTTGTCATAGGCAATGCACTTGGAAATGATTGTATACAATCACTTAAGTGTGATTTAGTAAGTAAACACATGACATTTTCTTATTGTTGGTTGTAGCCAAATTTTATCCAAAAAATAATCCATCCTCTAATTTGTCAAGGTGTTCTCTCCATTTTCATAATTCCATTGCTTTGTTCAGCAGCTATAGCTTCATTGTGCACTACCAAATCAATCTCTTTGGTAATATTTCAAAACAAAGAAAGAAAAACCACCCCTCACACCCATGGGGAAAAAATGATTTCAGTGAGAAACCAAGAACGTGACCAAGGAATCATAACAAAATTAGGATTTCATATTTGGAAGCCATAAAATTCAACTGTGGGGGAGTTTTTTTGCTCTAAGGAAACTTAGGAGTACTCCTTTAGACAATTTTTGCTCTTTGTCCCACATTGGAAGGAAATCCTTCCTCTTTGAACCTTCAGTATTACTAATTTATGTTGCAGTATTATTATTATTATTATTATGTTGCAGTATTATTATTATTATTATTTTTAATTAAAGAAACTAAACATGATTATTTGGGCATTGGAAGCATGAGACATAGATATGGGATTTGTGTTTTGTGTTTTGTTGCCAGCTTTGTTTTTAATTTTTGGGTTATATACTTGAAATATATTAAGCATGACATGCTCATTCTCTTGGGTTTAGTGTTTGACATGTGTACGTTTTTATTGAGAATTTTAAAAATATTTTATATCTCTTATCTTACGCTAACCATTGTCAAGTTTCAATAAAAGTTGCTTTTTAATCTCTTTTATAACAATCTGTATAACTTGTCGACTTGTTCGTAATTAACGCATGATGCACTGATGTACGTCTAGCCTCATAGTAATGCGTTTAATTCTGTATATTTGCAATTGCACATCTATATATGTATATATATAATAATAGATAAAGTTGAGAGAAACTCAAATTAGAGTTCCAAATTAGAGTTCCAATTTTGCGCCATGTGTCTTAAATTATTTATTCTTAAAGAATTTTATTTCTTAATTTTAGAATCAAATGTAGGACCATATCATAAATATTCATCCAAGTGAGTTATTAAGTACAAAAACCAAAGAGTCTAGAATAAAATGAATAGTAAAAAAAAAGTGCTTCACAATAATTAAAAAAAAAATGGACAATTTACATTTTATACCTAATAATATCATTACAAAATTTTTTAAAGAGTTAACAAAATATAAAAATGACTATCAATAGTATTTAAATTATATATATAGGATTATATTATACATCTTATTGTATATGTTTAAGTATATCCATGCATATGCATGGGGTTACAAGCAAGTAATACATAAGATGTGAGTAATTTTAATTGTTACACACGTACGTGTATTGTACAGGTACAATACGTGTACTTACTAACTATACTACGTTATTAATATTAGCTTCTTAATTATTTGCTTTTTTTTTTTGAAAAAGTCAAATATTATAGTTAGATTTCTCAAAATATACAAATTAAGTAGAAGTCATATTTATTACATTATTATATGTCCAGTATTCTTCTAAATGGAAAATTAATTAAAATAGTATTGCCACATTAAAAATAAAATAAAATGAACTCAAACACATTAATCTTTGCAGATTGCAGTGGTTGCTCTCCTTGGTAGAACCACTTAAGGACATCAAGATCAGTGATTGTTGGTGGACACTGGTGGTTGTCCTTAAAGGATGAACTAACTTAAGGGCGTAGGTTATGAGCTAACTTTTAAGAATTTGTTAAAGGCAAAAGACTTTTTTTAAATATTTTTTGGAAGGGAGCCATAAGTATGGATCATCTATCTATTATATATTATGGGTCCCTTTAATTTAAATTTTTTATGTTCGTTTAGACCCTTTAAACGAGATTGTTTAACCTAATTTATTAACCAAGTGATTACTTAGATTAATTTTCAGATTTAGGTTAAATACAAATAAATCATATCATGCAAAGATGCAAAAAAGTAAAAACACCATGATATGATGACCCAGGAAAATCGATGAAACTAACTGTTTCATGATAAAAACCTGGGGAGGATTTGACTTAGCTACCCTTAAGGTAAACCAAATCTACTATAAGAGAATTGAAGTTTTTACAAAATATTTAACCCTAAATCTAATGCTACCTCATGTAATAACTTACGGACACGACTATGTGCAAGTTTCGAATCCACGAACTCTTTCTCTTCTTGGATTTACAGCAACACAAGCCGTCCTACTTGTGACTTTAAGATCCCACTCAAAGGTTTCAAATCACCTTCACTTGTTGATCTTGATGCAGCAACTATATTCTACTAATGCTTAATTGTAATTTTGGCTCCAGTAGATTCTTGTGTTGTTAGAAGGTACAAAACCTCTCAAATCTCACAAAGAATAACACACAAGTCTTCTTTAGCACCCTTAAAACGTGGCTAGGTTTTTTCTTTTATATGTGGAGAAGTTTAAATGAAACCCTAAATGTTTTTGCAGGCTTTGGGCCTGTTTAAAAATTCTGCAAAAATTGTGCCTGCAATTTTTGATCAATCGAGAAATATAGAACTTCACTTCTCTTTTCTGCAATCAGCTGGACTTCCCAACTTGAAACAACCTTATTTAAGCATTGCCTAAATACCTAGTCTAGACATGTTTTGTTCTCGGTTTGCCAACACAATACAACAATGATTCTAAATATTTAATTCTAAATTTTTAGAACCCAACAAATTTTATTACTTATTAGGAAGCCATGCTATAATTTTGGATTCAAAATTTAAATTATTTTATATATTTATAATTTATATCTATATGCAATATAAAATAAAATAAAAATGACTTTCTATTAATTTCTTCTATTATTGCCACATAAACTTTTAAAACACTTTTTTTTTCACGTCATTATTCTAATATAAATTTTTTGTTGAGTTTAAATTCGATAAGGATTCACTACAAAAGCTCTTATATTTATAGTTTACATTAGAATTTTTTCATATTATATTTTCTTTAAATAATATAATAGTTTCAATTCCATTAACAAATACAATCATATATTATGAATATCTTTTAATAATACATATAACTTGCCGACTTGTCTTAACTAACGTGTGATGTACTGATGTACGTCTAGGCTTATAATAATGCATTTAATTCTATATGTTTGCACACAATGCATAAGACATGAGTAATTTTAATTATTACACATGCTACAATATGCGTACTTACTAACTATATATATATATATATATATTTTGATTGGTGTACTTACTAACTATACTACATTATCAATATTGGTTTCTTAATTATTTGCATTTTTTTTTCTTTTGAAAAAGTAAAATATTATAGTTAGATTTCTCAAAATATACAAATTAAATAGAAGTCATATTTATTACATTATTATATATCTAGTATTTTTCTAAAAGAAAATTAATTAAAATAGTATTGCCACATTATAAATGAAATTAAATAAACTCAAACACATTAATCTTTGCGGTGGTTGCTCTCCTTGGTAGAACCACTTGAGGACATCGAGATCAATTATTTTTAGTGTACATTGGTGGTTGTCCTCAAAGGATGAACTAACTTAAGGGCGGAGGTTATGAGCTAACTTCTAAGGATTTGTTAAAGGCAAAAAGCTTTTTCTTTTTTTTCTTTTTTTAAATTTTTTTAAAATTTTTATTTTTTTTTTGTTTTGGATTTTCTGGGAGGGAGCCACAATTATGGATCATTTGTCTATTATATTTTATGGGTCCCTTTAAGTTAAATTTTATTACTTATTAGGAAGCCACACTATAATTTTGGATTCAAACGATAAATTATTTTATATATCTATAATCTAAATCTATATGCAATATAAAATAAAATAAAATAAAATTGACTTTATGTTAAATTCTTCTATTAGTGCCACATAAACATTTAAAACACATATTTTTTTTCACATCATTATTCTAATATGTATTTTTTCGTTGAGTTTAAATTCTAAAAGAATTCACTATAAAAGCTCTTATATTTCGTCTACATTAGAATTGTCATATTATATTTTCTTTAAATAATATAATAGATTCAATTCCATTAATAAACACAATCATATATTAAGAATATCTTTTAATAATTATCAAAGTCCATATTTAATTTTTTATTATAAAAAAAAACATAGAGAAGATAATGTTTTGTTACTTTTGTATGCATTGCAAAGATTACTAACTAATTTATAATCAATAATTTTTAATATATATAAAACCAGAGCAGATTGACTTTTGGTTGAACATATAATATTGTATTATCTAAACTTTTGAGAACTTACAATTTTAAACATCATTATTTTAATATATATATAATTAAATTTAAATTTTATTTCATATTTAAACCATTAAATTCTTAGTCCATCATATTTCTTCAAATTCTAGAATTTATAGTTTCATGTATAAATAAGTCATAATGAATGACTATTAAAAACTAAATCTTTGCTTAGACTGTGTTCTATACCATAAAATGGTAAGGTGGGTTATCTTATTATTGGGATTTTTGTTTTCCAATAATGCTTTTTTTTTTTCTACTCACATATTAAAAAAAAAAAATTTGAAAATTTTTATTTATTATTTACTAAGAAAACAAAGAAGTAGAAGGAGAGATTAGCAAAAAGAATTTGTATTAATAATTTAATACATACTTACTTGAGTTAGCTAGTAAATGGCCATTTTTTTCCTACTAAGGCCAATTTAGCCAGATTTTTTGATATTGGAGATGTGCTATGTCCCCTTTGTAAGGCAGAAGTTGAGTCCTCAATCCATCTTTTTGCTCTATGCCTGATGGCAAAAGCTCTTTGGTTCAATAGTCAGTGGGGAGTGAGGTCTGATGCTCTTGGGTTTTCTTCTACCTTAGAACTCATTCAATTCCCCCCCCCCCCCTTTCTTGGGTAGTTTGAATCTTAGGGTTTTCTTCTACCTTAGAACTCATTCAATTCCCCCCCCCCCCCCTTTCTTGGGTAGTTTGAATCTTGATCAAAGAAATGAATTTTTGTTGTTTGGAGCTATTCTTTATGATGGAATTTGGAAGTTGAGGAATCAAGTTCATTTTGAAAATCTCCCCCTAAGCATTGATGACTTATCTTCTAGAATTGGGAGGCTCCTTGCTGAATTCAAAAATTCCAGATTTGCTGAGATGGTTTCTGTGAGACCAACGGAGTTACTTCATGCACGGTCACCTCCTAGGCTATTCTCAATTAAAATTAATGTGGATGTTGCAATTGGGCTAAAATTTTCTGCTGTTGCTGCAGTGGCGAGAGATTGGAGAGGGAGGTTGGTCTTTGCTTGCTCTCAAAAGGTGAATACCACCTTCCCTCTCCAAGTTGAAGTTGAATCAGTGAAATGGGCTTTGTCGTTGGCAGCCGAGTTAGAAGTTGAGGGTATTTATATTGAGACTGACTCTAAGATCTGTTGTGATGCTCTTATTAATCCAAGTCAAGCTTCCCCATGGAGAATTAGGTCCAAAGTTATGGAGATGCAGGTCCTGCTTTATGCTCTATCTAATGTTTTTGTCTCTTGGGTTCCTAGATTAGCCAATATGGCAGCCCATTCTCTAGCAAAGTGGTCCTTGTCTTGTAATTTTTTTGGTTCTTTTGATATTGGCTGCTGTCCCCCTAATTTTGCCTCTGTTGTGTGGGATGAAGTTGGCAGCTAGTTGTATTTTTGTTGCTCTTCTTTGTTAATAAAGATTTTTCATTCATAAAAAAATGGTCATTTTTTTACTAAAAGATCCACATGCTGGATGATGGTGAACATGGACTATGAAATAGGCCAAAACGATGCCACTGGAATATTCCTTTGGTTCCCAACTCCAACTGCCTAGAAAAGAAAAGTATCAGCCACGATAACTGTAACCGGAGGCTCAAGCTGATCAAGGAGCCGCACAAATGGAGCTTCCAACTTTGTCCTGGTAGCTTTGGTGAAGGAGTAAACGTCAACGGTGTGGACTAACTCTGATGGGATAACGTTAAGAATGGTGTCGAAGCGAATGTTGTCGGGCTGTGAATGAGTTTTCGCTGAGTTCCACCACTTCTAACTGATAGTCAACTCGTCAAAAGATGAGTTTGAGAGATACTCAGATAAAGAATTGTGCTTTAGAGCGAGTTCAAGCAAGTTTGGTGGGAGTGACCCAGTGAGTTTGTTGTAACTCAAATCGAGTCGTCTCAAATTTGAAAGTGAGTAGACCGAGTTTGGAAGAAACCCAATTAGAGAATTGTGAGAAAGGTCCAACAAGTCAAGAGATAGGTTGGTAATGGATACAGGGACTGAGCCAGAAAACGAGTTGGATTAGAGAGAGGGAGTTTGGAGGTTTGAAAAAGATGAAATGGAAGAAGGTATAAGGCCAAAGAAAGAGTTATCAGAGAGGTTGAGGTAAGTGTGTTGGGAAAGTTGAGAAATGAATGGGTTGAGTGTACCTGAGTAGCTAGCTGGGTCGAGAACAAGGTGGGTGACCCGGGTTAAGTCAGGGGTGGAAGTGAGGCTACAATCGAAGACTTTAATTTTATAATCAACAAAGATCGTCAAAAAAACAACACTTGTAGAGTGGTTGCCTATGCAATTTCACACCTGCACACTTTGATTTGATAACTTTGAAACTTGAAAGTCATGCAATGTCGCATGACATGAGCTCAGCCTTTGTTCTGGTCAAAAAGCAAAACCTCGAGTCCTTGACTAACAAAGTGGAGTGTTCTAGTGCATCAATGGATTTTTGTTAGGACATATGTAAATCATGTTAGAAACATATGTCACTTAGAATTGGCTAATCCTTTGACAAAATGCACTTTACTTATAATTGGGTAGATGTAGGATGTGTTTAATACTTCAAGGAATAAGAGTTCAAGTCCAAGTATTAAAACCATGCAAATCTATCCAAGAAACAAGTGAAAAAGGGCTGTTCATTAAAGCTGGACAGATTCCCGATAGCTGCTTAACAAATACTATCTATCGAGGATCAATAGTTGCTCGACACCTGTATTTATCGAGAATTACGAAAATCAATTTTTCAAATTTGATTTTCAACCCATGCTTATATATCTGTGTAGAGTTTCTTTTCTCACAACCTTAGATATATATAAGGATTATTTTAAAGGCCATCACATAAGAGAATACAAGGAGAACACATACAAAAAGTAACTGAGTACCTTATTCTCTCTGAAAGAAGCTACTGCGTCTTTACTCCTTAAGATTTTGTAACAAAGTGCTTCTTGATTTTCATTGTTGATGAAGTGAATAACTTTGCAGCCAACAATCTTCTTTAAGTTGGTGAGTTAGTCTCGTACTGGGAGCTGTGTATCTTTAGTTAGTTACGTATTAGGATCCATAAAAATGGTGGCGTTCATATATTGAAGAGGTCAGAGGTTCTGTAGCTGTAGAAGGTTTCTACTGTAAGTTCATCTACGGAGATTGTAGAGTTTAGAGACAAATGTTTTGTACTAGATCTGAAACTTTTCTTTATTATAGTGGATTGCTTTTCGGGAAGGTTTCTCCCTAGGTTTTTTTACTGTGAAACTAGGTTGTTTCATTAGTTTTCCTGAGTTATCATATTTTATCTTATTTACTTTTTTGCTGTGCATGATATTGATGTTAATTTGTTTTAACAAGATTTATTCATAATAAATCTAATTAACAACTTGGAATTAAAACATGTTAATTTTATCAACTGGAGTCAAAATTTCCCAATAAGTGGTATTAGAACGGGTACATTCTGTTTGGATTAATTTCTTGAGTATGATCCTTGACCCCCGTTGTCATTGATCGTGGACAATCTCTTTTGATTCCTCATTTATATGATGGCACTAATTTTGCGTACTAGAAAGTTCGTATGAAAGTGTGAACAGGTATGACAAGTTGTTGAAGTTGGTTGGATTAAGCCAAAGGAAGCGCTGGTGGATTGGGATGAAGCAACAATCAAAGAAAAAAAATTTCAACAGTAGGGCTTTGAATGCTTTGTTTAGTGGGGTGACCAATGAGAAATTCAAGAAAATATCATTCACGAAAGTTGCCAAGGAAGTATGGACCATTCTTGAGACCATTTATGAAGGTACCAAGGTAGTAAAGATGGTAAAGTTTCAAAGACTCACTAGTAGTTTTGAAGAAATAAATATGAAGGAGGATGAGACCTTTGATGAGTTCTATGCTAAACTCAAGGATATTGTAAATTCTACCTTCAACCTTGGAGAATTTATAGCAGAATCCAAAATTGTTAGGAAAATCCATAGGTCCTTACCTGAAAGATTCCATGCCAAGATCATTGTCATTGAAGAAGTAAAGGACATTGATCAAATTTTTTTGATTGAGCTTGTAGGGAACCTTCAAACCTATGAGATGAGATTAGGTTTAATGGGAAAATTTGTAAAGAGTAGAAACTTAGCTCTTAAGGGTATAGAGGAAGAGATTGATGACTCTAAAGATGAGGATGAAAGTGAAGATGAAGATGAAGATGATGATGAGGATGAGAATCTAACCTTCATAGCTAATGAGATTATCAAGCTTCTTTAGTTTACGAAAAAGGATAAAGACAAACCTCCTAGGAAATCTAATTCCTCTAGGAAGGTTAAGAGTAAGAAACCTTTTATCCAGTGTCATGAGTGCAAAGGTTTCGGTTATATGAGGATAGAGTGTCCAAACTACCTTATGAAGGAAAAGATCAAGAAGTCAAAAGATAAAGGGTTGGTTGCTACTTAGAGTGATACTGAGAATGACTCTTCTGATGAGTATGTGGATGAACGTGGTCGTTTTATAGGTTTTGCTGCCTTAACCGATAAGGTGATTATGGAGAGTGCTAGTAACAGTGATGATTCTTCTAATGATGAAGTACCCAAGAAGTTGACCCTTCAGGAAGCCTATGATAAGCTATGCACTAAATTTATAAAATCTAAAAAGACTTCTCATCTTAGTAGAAAAGAGCTTAATAAGGTAAAAATTGAAAAAACTGATCTGTTAGTCAAACCGGATAAGGCTACAAGGTTAGTTGAGACTCTTATTTTGGAGGATACATCATTAGAAGAGAAGGTCAAGAATCTTGAGGTAGAGTGTAAGGTTGAATTTAATCAACCATCTTGTTGGCTTTATTTCATGCCAAATTTGCTTGTATTTCAACATTTAGAAACCTTGTATTTAGGTGAAAATTATGTAAGGATAGTGTGTGTGAGAGTGTGAAGAAAAGCTCAAGTTTATGCACTCAGCAAGTGGCTCGCGACTAGATTTTGCGGCTTGCAAGTCGCCAAAAGTGGCACACGTGTGGAGCATGCAGAGGAGCTGAACAGTCACGCCAACTAAAGCATTACAGGACAAAAAGTCCAAACTGGCCATTCAGTTAGTTCGCGGCTTGAACTCGCGACTTAGTTAAGTCGCCAGTCCACTCTATTTTGGAAAAATTGACTTTTCGCATTCCATTCACACTCTAGTATAAATACTCCTTATACCCACGAAATGTAGAGAGCTTCTAGAAAAAATTTTGAGAGAGAAACTTTAGAAAAAAATAAGATTGACTCATCCACAATCTTTACATAGTGACTCTTTAAATTCCTCTACTCTCATCCTCTCCATTGTTATATCCTTGAAAGGTTCATTATCCAAATTCTTTTCTCACCATACCCATATCTGTGAGAATGTTTTTTGGTGCTTGGAAAGCAATTAGGAAGGAACCAATGGATATTAGTTGATGCTATGGGTTATAGCAGAATCCAGTAAGTTAAAGAAGACAAAGGTTTGGCACAACCTCGTTGGAGTAAGAAGCTTGGAGGGCTTAGGTAACTGGGTAGATTAGGCTTGGAGGGTTTTCTGCTGTTCATGTATCCCAACTTCATTCTTTAGTAGATTATTGACCACTTGAAGGGCGGTGGAGAGGTTTTACGCCGAGAGCTTCAGTTTCCTCTTCGATAACACATCGTTGTGTTGTCCTTATGTTTACATTTCTCTTTCCTTAATTTTTGCCATTTAATTTCTGCTGTAATGTGATTTTATTTGGTTTAGATTGTTTATCAACTCTGTTATAAGCTTTTTTTCATTTTTCGCACGTACATTGTTTGATATAAGCTTAAATTGGTAATTTTTAAATTGAGGGTCTAAACATTCATAGTGTTTTACACGCTATTTGAGTTTTTAATTGGTATTAGAGCAGATACACTTGTTGTGATTTAAATACCTAAGTGTGATCCTTGACCCCTTGTGTTTATTTGCCATAGATAGTGTTTTGTATGCCTCTATGCATGTTTTGGATGTTAATGAATGTAACATGCCACGTGTTTGTGAAAATGCCTCTATGAGTGATAATCCTCATAATTGTGATGCTATGTTACATGAATCTTTGGGTGTTGTTGATATTCCAAATTATAAAATATTGAAGAAAATGACTAAGAAGTTTCAAAAGAATTTGAGTAAGTTATTTTGTGAAAATGATGATTTGATTTCTAAGCTCAATGATACCAACAAATTGGTTGAAAAATATAAGAAACTTGCTGAAAATTTTCTTGAAAAGCTAAAAGAGTTTAATGTTTGAATATGGACTTAGATGCTAAACTTGTTTTGTCTAACAAACTTGTTGATGAGCTAAAATGTGAAAATAAATCTTTTAAGATGAATGCCAAGTGTTTGATTGTTGAACCTACTGCTAAACGAATGAAAATATTTGTTGCAATCATGTTGTGGTATCCAATTTTATGCCTATTGTGTGTTATACCTCAAAGAACAAATTGGTGTACATTCCACCACATAAAAGAAATCAAAAGGTAGAGAGAAAGGCTGTTAAGTCAAAGCCTCAGTTTAGGTCTCAACCTAAGACTTTGGATGGATCTAAGTTTGTTCCAATTTGTCACAATTGCGGTGTGATTGGTCACATAAGACCTCAATGCTCCAAATTGAAGAGAAAACAAAACCATGTTTGCTAGATCTCTTCCCAAAAAGCCTAGTAGACCTAAACGCATTGTTTGTCGCCATTGTGGTGCCTTTGGTCATCTAAGACCTCAATGCTCTAAGTTTCATGTTTTTAAAAGAATCAAAAGAAAAGAGAAACTTGAGGTTCATGGAAGTTGTGCTTAAAAAAGGTAAACCGGATTTGAGCAAAAATAGCATGTTATTAAAGAAAGTGTTTAATGCTCTTAACTACTTGTCTATGTGCATCTCCAGTTCTCATTCTTCCAACCCTCACCTCAATTCTCTTGAGACACTCATTCCAAACAATCGCTCCGTTTGGATGAGGAAGGGTTCCTATGATTAATCTTTTGCTCTTTTGGTCATTGATCTAATTCTTTTGATCCTTGATCTAATTCTTTTGATTTTTGTAGAACCCTTCATGCATTGAATGTCATATTTTCATGCATTTGTGCATTTATTTGTATGCATTGCTTTTGTTTTGATCTTACTTTTATGCTTTAGTTTTGTGTGTGTAAAAATCCAAAATCACATAGAAAGTGAAAATTTCAAAAAGTTTGATTGTATATATTTGAGCACATATCATATGTGAGTTTTGCCTAATACCTTCGTACAAATGGCTTAGTGCATTTATAAGCTTAGCTTGTTATGTATACACATCTATCTTTATGGGAGAAATCTTGACATCTATGTGTGATTATTGTAAATCGATCTTCAAGCTTGTTATGAACGATTAGTCAATAGTCATGTTGGTTTTGATACATGCGTAGACTTGTGTCTATATCTCTTCCCACTTTTTTATTTATTTTTTCTTAAAGAACTCAATAAATGTAAATCTCAAAATGAAAAGAGATAATGAGCTGCAAAAACCGTTACACATACTAGTATTTGACTAAGAAAAAGGGAAAGCGATTTTTATGAAAAATGTATTATGCCCAAAAAGCCAAAGGCTTGTTCATCAAATTGAAATATCAAAAATTTCAGGCATCGATATCAAAATGAGTTGTATTGATTTAAAATGATCAAATGTTATGATTTGTAAAGAAGCCAAATGAAAATTTTCAAAGATATGTAATCATTTTCTTGTGGGATGTCATATATGCATATTTCTATAAGTGAGATAAACCACTTGACTTAGTACTAGTTGTGTATGACTTGATTAAATTGATCATTGAAACTTCACTCTAGACTAAGGACTATTCCACATTTGATATAGACACACAACACACATGTCTAATGTTCAATGAATGCCTTATTTATTTGTTCGATTGTACTTGTTTAAATGTGATGTGTGTATGCTCAACTATATATAGATAAATCCAAAAAGATTTTTAGATGTCATATATGCATATTTCTATAAGTGAGATAAACCACTTGACTTAGTACTAGTTGTGTATGACTTGATTAAATTGATCATTGAAACTTCACTCTAGACTAAGGACTATTCCACATTTGATATAGACACACAACACACATGTCTAATGTTCAATGAATGCCTTATTTATTTGTTCGATTGTACTTGTTTAAATGTGATGTGTGTATGCTCAACTATATATAGATAAATCCAAAAAGATTTTTGATAATTTTATATGTATTTGGAAGTTATTTTTATCACTTTTTGTGTTCATGTTTAGTGCTTACATTGTTTTTCATTTTTTAAACATGTTCTATGTTGAAAAATAGGTGTTAGAGTTTTTCGCGCCTCACTCTCGACTGACTCGCCAGTCGCAAAATTTTTCACGACTCATCTCGCGACTCACTAGTTGCGAAACCCCAGTCGCAAGTTCATCCAGAAGCTTTCGCGAATCACCTCACGACTCGCAAAAATTTTCGCGACTCACTCAGTCGCGAAATGCCCAAAAACAACTTTTTAAAGGGCTTTTTGTGGGAAACTTGTTTTAAACCTCTCCCATCCTCTCTAAAACCTCCCTTCCAATATTTTTACATCTAAACCCAACCAATTTGAATGGTTTTTCATTCCACTAACATCTCTAAGGTAATTTTAAACTCTTTTTATTGTTTTGGATTCTTGGATTATGTTTTGGTGAGTTTTGTGCTCTTGGTTGGGATTTTCATCATAGGGGTTAAGAAAACTTAATTTATGTCAAATTTTTGTATGAGATTGGTTTCTTTTGTTGTTTTGCTTTGGTTGTTGGCCCCTTATGGCAAAAAGAACATGTTTTAAGGGTGAATTTCATGGTGTTCATACATTGTTTCACATTGTTGTTCATAGTGTGCCCATTAAGTGTTTAATAAAATGCCTTTTAGGCATTTTCTCACTTGTTTGAACTCCGATAAGTACCAAAATTTGAAAATTCTCATGTTTTCTCATTAGGATCATGTTTGGTTCATTGGTTGTGTATTTAACACATCTTGCCCCACATGTGCATTTTCAATGCTTTGGTCATGCATTGCACATAGTCACCTCTTGCACACACCTTTATTACCCTTGTCATGTATTGGTCTATACCTTGTTTCTTCATCCTAGCATGTCATGTTTACCTTATACTTTGTAGCATTTTGTTTTGTCTTAGGTTTGAGCTTCATTTTCTTATTCATCTCACACCCCTCATGCATCATTATCATTATTCATACCTTTATCTCTTGCCCTCATTTCTCCTTGACCCTTTGTCTATTCATGACAAAAAGGAGGAGAGTATAGTTTAGAGAGTATACTAGAGAGTTTTTGTCATTTCTGTATGACTCTTGTGCACATTCTTAAGGAGAGAAATTCTATTTCTCGTGCACATTTGTAGAGAGAGAGATATTCCATAGGCGAGATGCATATACCAAGGGGGAGAAGAGATTGTGTTAATAAGAAAACTTTTTTTTGTTTTTGTTTCTTTATGTTTGTTTTCTTGTTTGCTTTATGGTGCTTTGAGTTATATTTAGTACCTATGTTTTGCTGTTCTCATTGCATCATGTTTATATGTTGGACATGCATACATGCTTATGCTATTGTGTTTCATTGAATGCATGTTTGGATGATCATTTGTTTTGCTATGTGACCATTGTAGTCATTTCTTTATGACTGTTTTGGTGTATGATCAAGTTGCTCACGTGTTTCACATCATGTTTACTTAATCACAATTTATTTGTTACATTATACCTGTCCTTTTATTACTTGCTTTACCTTGAGGGTCTAATGTGTTTTGTACAAGTGTTTTAGGTTACAGATATATATGTTCCAAGTTCATCACAGCTCCTATGATTCATGATAGGGGGAGTGAGATAATAGGGAAAGTACTTTATATTTTGTACTTTTGCTTTTTGGTTATTTTGTACTCATGCTTTGTAGTTTTAGTACTTGTTGTTAAATGTTTTGCATTTTTTTTTTAAGTACATCACTCTTGTGCCCTTATTGGATTTTTATCCTTAATGCATTTACCTAGTGTTTATCCATTGGTTGAGTGTTGGGCATGCAAATGATACTTTGCAATTAAGCTTATTAGCTTGCATGTCCAGATGTTCATTCCCTGTGTGAATGAGCATTGTGGTCACTTTTTATAGTGATTGTTCATTTTTTGTCAAGCCATGATCTATTGCTTTATTCCTTTCTGCTTGATTGTATTGTGCTTGCTTCATATGCATTACAAGTTTTCTGCATACAATGATCATATTGTGTTGTTGTGTTTTAGGAGATACTTGTTCTTATGGTCCAAGAGCTTTACAGATTCTAGAGTTAGGTGTGAGTGAGTTTTGTTCAACTGTTCCTAACTCATGCGTTAAGTCTAAAGTTTGTTGTAGAGTTTTGTCACGGAATAGCCGAAGAGGGAGATTGTAAAGTTGAATTTAATCAACTATCTTGTTGGCTTTATTCCGTACCAAATTTGCTTGTATTTCAGCATTTAGAAACCCTGTATTTAGGTAGGAATTATGTAAGGGTAATGTGTGAGAAAGTGTGAAGAAAAACTCAAGTTTGTGCACTTAGCAAGTGGCTCGCAACTGGATCTCGCGGTTTGCAAGTCGCCAAAAGTGGCATACGTGTGGAGCATACAGAGGAGCTGAACAGTCACGCCAGCTGGAGTACTACAGGTCAAAAAGTCCAAACTGGCCATTCAGTTAGTTCGCAGCTTGAACTCGCAACTTAGTCAAGTTGTGAGGCTAAGTTGCTAGGCCACTATGTTTTGGAAAAACTGACTCTTCGTATTCCATTATCACTCCAGTATAAATACTCCTTATACCCACGAAATGTAGAGAGCTTTCAGAGAGAATTTTGATAGAGAAACCCTAGAGAAAAACAAAATTGATTCATCTACAATTTTTACATAGTGACTCTTCAAATTTCTCTACTCTCATCCTCTCCATTATTACATCCTTGAGAGGTTTATTACTCAAATCTTTTTCTCACCATACCCATATCTGTGAGAAGGCTTTTTGGTACTTAGGAAACAGTTAGGAAGGAACCAATGGATATTAGGCTATAGCGGAACCCGGTAAGCTAAAGAAGACAAATGTTCGGCATAACCTCGTTGGAGTAAGAAGTTTGGAGGGCTTAGGTACACTGGATAGATTAGATTTAGAGGATCTTCTGCTGTTCATATATCCCAACTTCATTCTTTAGTGGATTATTGACCGTTTGGAGAGCAGTAGAGAGGTTTTACGCTGAGGGCTTCAGTTTCCTCTTCGATAACACATCGTTGTGTTGTTCTTGTATTTGCATCTCTCTTCCCTTAATCTTTACTATTTAATTTCTACTGTAGATGTGATTTTATTTGGTTTAGATTGTTTATTAATTCTGTTATAAGCTTTTGTTCATTTTCCGCACATACATTGTATGATATTAAGCTTGAATTGGTAATTTGTAAATTGGAGATATAAACATTCATAGTGTTTTATACGCTATTTGAACTTTCGTAGAGCTTAGTCAAGCTAGAACTCAAATAGAGAGGATGTCTAGTGCAAAGCTTGATGAGGTATTGAGTGCTCGAAAGCCTAGTTTTGATAACACTGGCTTAGGATATGCTGTTTTTCTCCGGCCCCTCCTCTTCCATGGCTTCTGGATCAAGGATTGTCTTTGTGCCACAATCTGAGAAAGGTGATAAAGGTATGAAATCCAAAACTGATTTGTCTAATTCTAAATCCTTTGTTAGATCTTATGTTTGTCACTATTATGGTATTTCTGGACACATTCATCCTAATTACTTTAAGTTGTATCCTCAAAAGCAAGTTTCCAAATGGTCACAGGTTTCCTTTCAAGGACCTACACCTTTATTTGGAGAGTTATTAAAAACTTTGAGTTTTTGAACTCAATTTTAGGAGAATTTTAATTCTTCTATGTCCTTTAGTAGACATACTAAGACATGTGCTTTTTCATCTTTACGGACAAAGACTCGTGCTGTGTGGGTGAAAAAAGAGCCTAAGACTTAATTGTCTTTTCTGTTTGTCCTTTACTTTAATTCTTTGTATCTAAAGTAGGACTCTCTTTACTCGATTTCTTATCTACTTTTGGAATCATACTTTCATGCATCTGCATCTTTCTTTCATGTTCTCATTTTGTTTGTCTGTTTTTGTTTAGTTGTTTAGTTTTTATTTAGTTTTATTTTCAAAAAAAAAAAAAAAGAAAAAGAAAAGGAAAAATCAGAAAAATACAAAAATAGTGTGTGTTTGTGTGCTTTGGTACTTGTGTACCTTGGATGGCCATTGAAACAAAGTTTTCTAAACTTTGTATCGTTTGTAACTTAGATGAGCATCACTATGCATAACTAAGCAAGTGAGTTTTGTGGCTCGTCTTTGTGATGAGTAAGATTAAGTAATCTTTTGTACTTAACACTTGTATCACTCTTTTTGACGGGAAGGATTAGAAAATCCTAAGAGAAAAGCATAAATAACCATCTCACCACCATTGCCTGCCAATCATGAAATGACATCTGCATGCTTCGGCATAGCAAAAGTGCAATGTTAATGACATCTGTATGCTTCGGCATAACAAAAGTGCAATGTCAAAAACTTAACATCATTGGGTATTTCTTTTCTCTCTCTTATATCCCCATGCATGGTTTACTTAAAAGAAAATATGCGAAGAAAAATAAAAGCAAAAAGAATCAAAATGCTTTATATATTATTGTAAGCATGTCTTTTAGAACTTGTGGGAGTTATAGAATGTACCTCGAAGGTGATAATCCCTATCAAGCAATTATGAATGTGTGTGAGTTAAAGTGATTTTCTTATATCCCAAATCTTCATAACATGTAGACACTTATGCAATTTTGCTATGTTTTTCATACACAATAAGCAATATTCTTTGCTACTTTTGATACACGTTCAGGTACAATGTGATTTAGTTATCACAAGGAATACATGTGTTAATGTATGCTCATTAAATTGTCTTAACTTATATTTGAAATATAAAATTGGTTAGACTTGTTATGTGGGTGTGTGTGTGTTTTGGATCTAAATGCTTGACATTTTTCATGTTGAGAGATGATTTTGAGAGCTTAAAATGTTGTTTGGATCTTTGGTTGAGTAGCATGCTTAATTGCATTCATATATGTGTTTTTCTCTTCTTTAAATTTTTTTTTTTTGCACTTCTCGATACCTCTCAATAGATTGCTATCTATCGAGCCTCTTTTTCTTTTTGTCTCGACAAAAGCTAAAGCAATCTCAATCCATCGAGATTTTTGGACTTGTGTCTCGATAAATCCTCAACAGATTCTCGATCTATCGAGGTTGGCTTCTGCTCGATAGCTGCTCAATCTATCAAGATCCTCTTGCATGCATTGTTTTTCACATGTTTTGCATCTTTCTTTTATCTTGTCATCCATAGCATCTTGTTTTATTACATTCATGCATTTATATTGATTCCTTGTGCCCCCTTGATCATCTTTATGTTTCTTGGGTGAAGCTTTCTAGCTTCTTGTACCCATTGTCAATCATGACAAAAAGGGGGAGAAATTGTGGAGAAATTGTGGTTTCTTTTTAAGATTCTGCATGTTAGGGGGAGAAATACATGCCTTGTAAGGGGGAGATGTGTTTCATCTTGTTAGGGCAAGTGTTTACCTCCTTTTTCTTGTACATCGGTCTTGTGACCATGTTTACATACATTGTACTTATCTTTGATATATATATATATATATAGACATACGATGTACGTCTTCTTCACCTACCTCTAAATGTGTTGTTTCTTTTCTCTCTTTATACACATGTTTCTTATTTATTATATGTAATATTTTATTTCTGTTTCACACCAAGATGCCGTGATCAGTTTTGTTTAAAATGTTTTAGAAATACAAGTTGCCAAAGTATATCTTGCCTTGAATTCTTTTCTTGCAAAATTTTTCAAGAGTTTGTGTAAAGATTAGATTTTATTATATTTAACGAGTATGAGTTAAGTGATTTATGACTTATCTCATATGTTCATTTGTTTGTTGTGGTTTTGTCATGGATTGCCAAATGGAGAGATTGTTAGGGCATATGTAAATCATGTTAGAAACATATGTCACTTAGAATTGGCTAATCCTTTGACAAAATGCACTTTACTTGTAATTGGGTAGATCTAAGATGTGTTTAATACTTTAAGGAACAAGAGTTCAAGTCCAAGTATTGAAACTATGCAAATTTGTCCAAGAAATAAGTGAAGAAGGGTTGTTCATTAAAGCTGGACAGATTCCCAACAGTTGCTCGACAGATACTATCTATCAAGGCTCGACAACTGCTTGATAGCTGTATTGATCGAGAATTACGAAAATTAGTTTTTTAGATCTGATTTTCGACCTATGCTTATGTATATGTGTAGGGTTTCTTTTTTCACAACCTTAGACATATATAAGGTTTATTTTAAAGGCCGTCACAAAAGAGAATACAAGGAGAACGCATGCAAAAAGTAACTAAGTGTCTTATTCTCTATAAAAGAAGCTATTGCGTCTTTGCGCTTTAGGGTTTTGTAACCAAGTGCTTCTTGATCTTTATTGTTGATGAAGTGAAGAACTTTGCAGCCAGCAATCTTCTTCAAGTTAGTGAGTTAGTCATGTACTGCGAGTCGTGCATTTTTAGTTAGTCACGTACTGGAATCCGTGCAAAAGGGTGACATTCATATATTAAGAGTTCAGAGGTTCTGAAGTAGAAGAAGTTTTCTACTGTAAGTTCATCTATGGGGATTATAGAGTCTAGGGTCAAAGGTTTTGTACTAAATTTAAATTTCTCTTTATTATAGTGGATATCTTTTCGAGAAGGTTTTCCCCCAAGTTTTTTACTGTGAAACTAGTTTGTTTAATTGATTTTCCTGAGTTATCATATCTTGTCTTATTTACTTTTTCGCTGTGCATAATATTGACATGATATTGATGTTGGTTTGTTTTAACAAGGTTTATTCATAATAAATTTAATTAACAACTTTGAATTAAAACTTGTTAATTCTATCAATCAGGGCCTAAATTTCCCAACAATTTTCATTATATTACTAGTGTGGGCTACACGTGCAAGGCACGTGCTAGCCCTTTAGTGAGAAAATTAATATAATTTTTTTTTGTTGAAGAGGTATGAAGTCATGTACTTAAATTTAAAATAGCTATTTGAATATCTATGTACTATGACAATTTCTTCAAACTTATTTACTAAATGTAATTACTCACCAAAAAATGCTATAAAGAATGATAATGAATGTCATCATCTTTCTAGAATATTTAAATTTTCGCAATGAATGATAATATATACTACAATGTTTTTGAAGATCTTCATTAAATTAAACACTTGCAATCATCTACAATGAATATTTTGTTATTCATATTTCATTCTTTATTATCTTATTTTATGAGTCTAACTATGATGTTTAGCTTACTTATTTTTAATGAATACCCTTTTAAGTAGGAAAATAAATTAAAAAAAGAACAAAATAACAAAAGACATATGTCATCAAAGTTTCTATTAGATAAAATTATAAGTCTAGAAGATTTAAACCTAATAAATTAGTGCTCTCTAGGTAACAAATAGAACACCACATATCATCATTCTAACTTTCAAAGTATGATTACCAGTCTACCACATAAAATTCAAAATACACAGAAATTTTTGGGACATTAAAATTTAGTAGGAGTATATTAGACATTGCACAATGGAATATTTTAGGAATTATAAGATTTTGTTAGGGTTTAATAAGAGAGAAACAATAGGGGTATATGCTCATTTACAAAATATAAATGATGAAATTATACAACTTTAGTTTAGGGGGGAATGCAACTACCCCAAACATAAAGGAGGAAAATGTTACTTTGTCAATTTGTGTGTGTGTGTTATGTGTGTGTAAAACAATATGCATGTGTGTGTGTTTTTATTTTTATTTTTATTTAAAACTTGAAACAATGTGTTAAAAAAAAATCAACCCAAAAAAATTATGCATTAAACAATGAATTTTAGTTCAACAAATTGAATAAACCAAAAAAGAAGTCTAGAAGCACAACAAAAAGTCACAATATTTTTACAATACCTTTATTTCTAGCTATGGTGGATCCTATTCTGATATTTTATTATTTTATTTTAGAGTAATATTACGTCCACAATATTTTCATAATAAATCTTAGGTGGTAAATTGCTACTAGTTTTAAATTGGGCTAACCACTTTTAACCGTGCATTTAAAAATAAAATAAAAAGCCAACTGAAGAAAATTGTGCCTAAAACAATGAATTTTGGCTTACTAAATTTGACTAAACAAAAAAAGAAGCCGAGGAACACAACAAAATGACACACAAAGAAGAAGTTTAGGAATATAACAAAACGTCACAACATTTTCATAATATTTTTTATTTACAGCTGTGGTAGGTCCTAGTTTGATGTTTTATTATTTAATTTTTACGTCCACAATATTTTCACAACAAATCTTAGGTAAAAAATTATTACTGGTTTTAAAATTATGCATTAAAAAAAAAAAAAGACAATACAATACAAGAAAATTATGCGTGATACGTATAGTGAATTTTGGCTCAACTAATTCGATTATATATACTAAAAAAGAAGTCTAACAATACAACAAAATATTAAAAAAATTTCACAACTTTTATTTTTAGGATCCGAATAGATATATTTTTATTTTATTTGAGAGAAATGCTACATCCATAACATTTTTAAAAAAAATAATAAATGACAAGTTGTTATTGGTTTTAAATTGAACCTACTACTGATATCACTTTTTTATCTTTCAAAAATACCTTGCCACATAAAATTTGTTACACAATTATTGTGAAAATGTTATGGACATAACATTTCTTTTTATTTTATTTTATTTTGATCTATAAGGATCTGAGATCTCGTGATTGTGAAAATATTGTGACAAGAAGAAGATGTTATAACATTTTCATAATACATTTATTTTTAGTTGTGATTGGTCTCAGTCTGTTATTTTATTATTTTATTTTGACCGTTAAAAAATTGACACCTAAATAATTATGAAAATATTGTAAAAATTTGTTGCGTCAGTGTAATTATGTATGCACATATAATATTTAAAAGCACAAGTAAAACCAGTGTATTGTGAAAAAAAAAAAAAAAAGGCCCAATGCACAATGCAAATTGTTAATAATTATGAAAATATTGTAAGAATTTGTTAAATCAGTGTAATTGTACATACACATAAAAATATTTAAAAGAAAAGACAAAACGACACAACCAAAACTGGCGTGCTGTGGTTTGTAGGAAAAAAGAAGAAGAAGCCTAATGAACAATGTTGTGAAATCGTTGTGAAAAATGTTGTGGATGTAGCACTTCTTTTTTCATAATACCTTTAGTTTTAGTTGTGGATGATTCTAGTAAGATATTTTATTTTAACCTATAAGGAATTAACATATCAACAATTGTAAAAATATTGTGATAATTTATTATGTTAACTAATAGCTATATATATATATATATATAAAATATAATAAAAGAGTGGACAGGATGATATTACCCAAAAAAAAAGCAGAGAAAAAGAAAAGAAAAGAAAAGAAAGCAGCCAAAAAAAAAAAAAAAAGAAAAGAAAGCAGCAATAGTGTAGAGGTTGACGAAACCAAAGCATTGTAGCTACAGTGCCAATTGAACAAACCAAATTGGCACTGTAGCAACTATTCAAAAAAAATAAAATGATAAAGGATAAAGGCAGCTCAATAAACCAAAAACTTGTTCATTGAGCCTATTGGCTCTTTTTATATATAGACAAGTTAGCGTGCTACTTCTTGAGTGAAAAAATTAAGATAAAATTTCTATTTGAAGAAGTATGAGACTATATACATAAAAAAATGTATATCACACACAAAGTTGGGGTAGCTATTTAACATATGAATATCTATTTTATTATAACAATTTCTTAGTGCTAGGTTCTAAATGTTTAGAACAATTGGCAAATCGTGAACACAAACTTATCTAGATATAGATTTTAGAGTCTATAGGTTTTATTAAACAATGCTCAAGGTGATTCAAGTCAAGATTCAAGAACATACAAGCTGCAGGAAGAAGACTTCATATTTTGCCTAGTTCGATTGATCGAAGAACAGGCTCGATCAATCAAAAATCGTATCTGCAGGATTTTAAGTCGGCCCAAATAGCAGCTTAAGCCCACTAAGGATTAGGGTTTCAGATCTACTTCACCCACTATATAAAGGAAACTCTAAGCCACGTTTTTGGGACTTTTGAGAGAGAGAAGAGTGTGCCTCTTTTGTATCTAGGGTTTCGTACCCAAACCTCTCCAAGGTCTTTGTTGCTCATACTTTTCTGTTTTGCATAAATCTCTTGTGAGATCTAGAACAACTTTCCTTTACACAAAGTTTAGGGTTTTTAAGGTAGAGATAGTATCAACATCTTAATGATCAACTCGGTTGCTACGATTGGAGTTTAAAGAATAACAAGCGTGGGTGCTTGTACTTGATTGAAGAGTCCAAGAAAAAAGGAGTCTGTGGATTCGGAGCTTGCACGTAGTCGTGTCAGTAAGTTCTACTGGTGGGTAGCATTAGGAAGTCAAGCGAGGAGTTTGTAAGTCCTTTTGTATGAACTTCGATTCTTTCGCATAGTGGATTCAGGTTTACCTTAAGGATAGCTAGGTCAAATCCTCCCCAGGTTTTTACTGTGTTGTTTTCTAGGTGATCAATATCATTGTGTCTTTTATATTTCCGCTGCTTTATATTCTTGATAGGATTGTGTGATTGTGATAACCTAGATTTGCATAAATTGACTAAGTTAATCACTTGGCTAATTAACTAGGTTAATCTGGTTGGTTTAAGGGGTATAAATTTCTAACACTTAGTACTTATTTGCTAATAAAAATATCCACTCACTAAAAACTCCTAAGAATGATAATGAATATCATAATCTTCCAACAATAAGCAACTGAGTTTTGCTAAGACATTGTCATAATATTTAAAGTTTCATAATGAAAGATGTCATATGCTACAATTGAACCATTTCATCAAATACCTTCAACCATACACAATGAAAAAATTTTCGTTCATACTTTCTTCTTTATCATTCTACATGAGTCTAGGTACAATATTTAGCTAGCTTGGTTTTTAATGAACACCCATTTTAGGCAAGAAAAGAAAAAATAAATAAATAACAAAAGGCATGCGTCTTGAATTTTCCATTAGATAAATTATAAGTTTTGAAGATTTAAATCTAGAAAATCAATGTTCTTTAGGTAATAAATAAAATACCTTATATCATCATTCCAACTTTCTAATCATTACTACCATCTAAAACTCAAAATATGTGAAGAAAATTTTTAGAATATTAAAATTTAATGGAAGTATTTTAGACATTACACAATGTAATATTTTAAGAATTATAAGCTTTCATTAGAGTTTAACTGAAAGAATAACAATATGACATATTTGCTCTTTTCCAAAACACTAAGGGGATAATTGCTTGATTTTAAAGTTTAAAGAGGAACTGTGAACTATCTCAAACATAAAGGATGAAATGTGTTTTTATCCCAAATTTTTTTTTTGGTGTAACGCTATGTGTTTTTACTTAAAATTGTACGTAAAGATAAGAATACAATAAAAAGGAACAAAGTTTAGTTATAAAATTAATTGTAGTCTTAGGCTACAACCTTACTAAATATCTTTTTATTGGAGGTGAGTTGTAGCCTTAGGTTATAACATTACTCAATAAAATAAATATTACTACATATTTTGAAAATCTAATCGTTGAATTTCTTATTCTTTATGCTCTTAATACTCATGTCAAATTTTGTGTCAATTAGATATTATTTACTATATGATCTATAAGCTTATATTTTATGCATAATTTTAAATTAAAAAAACTTACAATTTAAACAATTTATTGATGACATAGTTATTGATCTTTAATTTTCTTAAAACTTTGCAATCATGGAGGATATAAGAATAAGATGTAATCCAATGATGGATTTGTCAAAATTCACCTCCAATAAAAAACATATATTAAATATGGTTGTAACTTAAAGTTACAACAAATTTTGTAGCTAAACTTTGTCCTAAAAAATATATAAAAAGTTAATTTAAGAAAACTATATGTGAAATAGTGAATTTTGGCTAAACAAAGTTGACTAAACCAAAAAAAAAAAAAAAATTCATTCTAGAAACACAACATAATGGTACAACATTTTCATAATACCATAATTTTGTTATATTTTATTTTGATTTGTAAAGAAGTGATACTTTAGTAGTTTTAAGAATATTATGACAACAACAAATTGTCTTAATATTTTCACAAGAGAAATGCTATGTCCACAACATTTTCAAACAAATCATAAGTAATATGTTGTTACGGGTTGTTATTGGTGAGCAAAAAAGTAATTTCATTCATAAATTTAAATTAAAACTAATAACAATTTACCTCCTATGCTTTGTTATGAAAGTGTTGTAAAAAATGTTATGGATGTCGCACTTTTTTTTTACAATACCTTTATTTTTAGCTATGATTGGTTCAAGTATGATATTTTATTATTTTATTTTGGCCTATAAAGAATTAACACTCAAAATTGTGAAAATGTTGTAGCAATTTATTGTGTTAATATTTTTTTTTTAGAGTAGCTCATATGTATATAAAAGAATAAAAAATAAAAAGCGTGTTCAATAGGCCAATTTACCAGCAAATTTGAAAATGAAAAAAAATAAATAAATAAAGCAAGAGAAAGCGGAAAGAGTTAAGTAAACCAAATCATGTTTCTTTGGCATTGACATTTTTTCTAGAAACACAACATAATGGTACAATATTTTCGTAATACCATAATTTTGTTATATTTTATTTTGATTCGTAAAGAATTGATACTTTAGTAGTTGTAAAAATATTATGACAACAACAAATTGTCTTAATATTTTTGCAAGAGAAATGCTATGTCTACAACATTTTCACAACAAATCATAAGTAGTATGTTGTTACGGGTTGTTATTGGTGAACAAAAAAATAATTTCATTGGTAAATTTAAATTAGAACCAATAACAATTTACCTCCTATGCTTTGCTATGAAAGTGTTGTGAAAAATGTTATGGATGTCGCACTTTTTTTTACAATACATTTATTTTTTACTATGATTGGTTCCAGTATGATATTTTATTATTTTATTTTGGTCTATAAAGAATTAACACATCAACAATTATGAAAATATTGTAACAATTTGTTCTTTTAATATTTTATTTTTTTAGAGTAACCCATATGTATATAAAAAAATAAAAAATAAAAGGCGTGTTCAATAGGCTAATTTACCAACCAAATTTGAAAATGAAAAAAAAAAAAAAAAAACAAAAAGCAGTGAAAGCAGAAAGAGTTGAATAAACCAAATTTACTGTTTCTTTTGATATTAACACTTTCTATATATAGTAGTAAAAAAATGGTCTGAATTTTGACTAAAGTGTTCCCCTCCATAGAAAGAGTCACGGGTGCAAGTGAGGCTGCAGCCGAAGACTTTTATAACTTACAAAGGTCGTCAAAAAACAACACTTGTAGAGTGGTTGCTTATGCAATTTCACACCTACGCCTTGATTTGATAACTTTGAAACTTGAAAGTCATGCAATGTCGCATGCCATGAGCTCAGCCTTTGTTTTGGCCAAAAAGGCGAAACCTCGAGTCCTTGACTAACAAAGTGGAGTGTACTAGTCCAACAATGGATTTTCATTATATTATTGTCGAAAAATGGTCTGAATTTTGACTAAAGCGTTCCCCTCCATAGACTTTTCTTCTAATTAGCTGCCTGATAATTATGACCTTTTAAGAGCACGGTCTAATGGTAAAAACCAAAAATGGATTAGAAATTCATGACCAGTGGCGGAGATAGAGGGGCATGGCATCTTGACTTTTCAAAAATCCTATGAATTGTATTAGTATATTCCTAAATTTTTTGTAATCAACAATAACTTATACTTACTATTATACTTACTCTGCCCCCTAAGTTTTGAGAGAGTAAAATATATTCTTGGTTCAATTAATTCTCGTTGAAAAATATTATACAAAACATGAACAAATTTCCAAATCAACAATATCCGAAAAAAGGAAAAACAATAATAATAAAAATCTCAAAATAAAATAATTAATGTAGTCTTTTAAATTCCTTCATAAATATAAATTGTTAAACTGAATCACATAACTCTTGTGAGTTTATAGAGAGCTCCACATTAATAATGCAGAATTATAACCATATAATTTACAGAACTTTTTTTTACCACAGCTTAAAACATTTATTACAACATCTTAAAACAATTAATATTACAGAAAATGACAGAGAATTCGGATAGTTCGGCTAAGAGCAGGAGATGAGCTTCGTGCCCCAACGAAGCAGATCCGTCTGCCCTGCTCAATGCAACAATCTATTCTCTGGCCGAAGCTATAAATAAAAGTCTCATAGAAGTCTTTCATACTCCTTTTTTTGAAATACCAATTCTTTCTTTCCGCGAACTTTTCTCCCACTGTGAATAGTTCAACTTCAAACTCCTTCGTATACCTCCATTACTCATCTCCTCCTCAGTCGGTAGCACCCAACCAGTGATCTCCAACCACATCTCTCACAAACTAAGAACCATGGTGGTAGCTGAAACCAATAAACCACACGTTGCAGTCCTCTCAAGTCCAGGCATGGGCCACATCATCCCTCTCCTCGAGCTCGCCAAGTGCCTCGTCATCGACCATGGCATCCATGTGAGCTTCCTCAACATCACTACCGAAGCTTCCACAGCCCAAATCCAACTCCTCCACTCACCAACACTCCCTCATGGCCTTGACGTTATAGACATCCCACCTGTTGATATTTCAGCTTTGGTCAGCGACGACACTCCCATCGTCGCCAGGTTATCTATCAACGTAGAGGAAAGCCTCAAGCCTCTAAAGTCTATCCTTATCGAGCTAGGCAGGCCACAAGCTCTATTCATTGATCTTTTCTGTACCCAAGCTTTCGATGTCTGCAAAGAGCTTTCTATCCCCACGTTCACTTTCTCCACTCCTTCCACTTCTTTCCTTGCTTTCTGTTTGTATCTTCCAACACTGGACCGTGAGGTCGAGTGCGAGTTTATTGACCTTCCTGAACCAGTTCAGGTCCCAGGTTGCTCCCCGGTTCGAACCGAGGACTTGCTAGACCAGGTTCGGAACCGAAAGATTGACGAGTACAAGTGGTTCTTGTTCCATATCAGCCGTTTGCCTATGTCAGATGGTATTTTGTTAAACTCGTGGGAGGATTTTGAACCCACATCGCATGAAGCTATAAGAAAGCACCCATTTTATAAGCAAATTCCTATACCACCTGTTTTCCCAGCTGGTCCGCTTATAAAACACGACAAACCCGAACTAGACGATGAGTGTTTAGCTTGGCTAGACAAACAACCATTAAATTCTGTTCTTTTTGTGGCACTTGGAAGTGGAGGGACTCTCTCAGCTGCACAACTCACAGAGTTGGCTTGGGGTTTGGAACTGAGTCAACAAAGGTTTCTATTAGTGGCTCGTAAGCCAACTGATGCGAGTGCTTCAGCTACATTTTTCAATGTGGGTGAAGATATTAACGTTAATGATCCAAAGGCTTATTTGCCTGATGGATTTTTAAAGAGGACAAAGGAGGTGGGTTTGGTGGTTCCGACTTGGGCACCACAAGTTTCAGTGCTTCAACACCCATCAACTGGTGCCTTTTTGTCTCACTGTGGTTGGAACTCGACGCTGGAGAGCATGACTCACGGTGTCCCTATGATTGCGTGGCCTCTTTATGCAGAGCAGAGAATGAATGCAACGATGTTGGTTGAAGAGGTTGGTGTAGCTGTAAAGCCAGTGGGAATACCAGGAAAAGGAGTGGTTGATAGAGAGGAGATTAAGAGGGTGGTGAGGTTGGTGTTAGAGGGTGAAGAAGGGAACGTGATGAGGCGTAAGGCAAGAGAGCAAAAAATGAGTGCAGTGAAAGCGTTGGAATTTGGTGGCTCTTCTCATGAGTCGCTTTCCAGTGTCATCAAAGAATGGAAGATTGAGAATGAAATCTCAGCCTAATTAAAATTAGGCTAAAATGCAAAATTAATATTCTATCTTTCTTTAGATTTCATTTTAGTTTTATAACTTTATTTTTGTCTATTTTAATTCTCTAAGTTTTAGATTTATTCAATTAAGATATTTCTTTTAACTTTTGTTAAAATTTTTTGAAAAAAAAAAATTCAGAAAATATTTTTCAATCATTAATTGAATTTTTTTAATTTAAAAAATTTGAAGAAAAATTTATAAAATTGAAAAGTTAACCATAACATATAACAAAAGTTGATGGAAAAACCTTAATTGAAGAACTTGAAAGTTAGAGGATTGAAATAAATAAAAGCAAAGTTAAATAACTGAAATGAAATCTAAAGAAATTTAAATGGTCAGTTTTGCATTTTAACTTTAAAATTAAGTAAGTTTGTAGTAAAAGTATAAAAAAATTAAAAAAAGAAAAAGGAAAAAAGAAAAAAAAAGAAGGTAGTGTCAAGGTTGTTGTTCTAGTTTTAGAGTATCTCTGCGCTCTTGTTTGTGTCAAGGTTGGTGTCTGTATTAGCTTAGGAGCCTGCAGAGTTGTCTGCTAAATAAAAGATCATGTAGCATGTGCGGGCTTCCTGCTTTGTTCGATCAGAGTTCCCGTGGAATCAGAATAAGACTGTTGAGAGACTTCTCTGGGAGAAAGAAGTCTGATTTAGAATCATTGTGTAAAGTTATGCCCTTTTAGAGTCCAAATCTTCTGTCTCATCAATTATGCTCCACTTCATGCTTCACCAATAAAATTTGGACAACTAACCTCTCTCATTAAATGAGATAACTCTGACTTTAATGAGAGAGGCTAGTTATTTCATTTAATGAGATATCTCATTTAATGAGAGAAGCTAGTTGTCCAAATTTTATTGGTGGAGCATGAAGTGGAGCACAATTGATGAGACAGAAGATTTGGACTCGCCCTTTTAGGAGGACAGGCAAAAAATGACCAAATGATATGCTTAATTGTTGTTGATGTTGTTGTTGATTTGGCGAGATTCATTCCCTTTCATTATATAATGTTGTACTATGGTTGTTGATGTGCTTAGAGAACTTGTATGTGTGAAATAAAAAAGTGGTCAGTGTTATATAATTTTGCTCAAAAACTATCTACATTAGGTTATTTATATCATGTGCTCAACTAGTAAAGTCTCTGATGGTTGAATAAGAGATCTGGAGTTCAATCCTCGTCTACACCAAAAAACTTATTAGTGTCTTGGTCTGATAATAAAGAGCTATTATCAGGAGCGGACGCCATAGGTTGAAACTCTCTTAAAAAAAAGTTATTTATATCATTGTTCATATACATTTTTGCTACCATAACCATGCATTTAATGCATAGTTACTATAATTCTATATTTTTATATTTTATTATTTTTTCCTCACTTCTTCCTTCAGATCTTCTGTCTCTTCCCCTACCCTCTCCATCGGATTCTCTCTCTCTCTTCCTCTACCATCTTCCCTGACTTTATTCCTTTGTCAAACCCATCCCAAATTCATCAAACCCATATAAAAAAAAAATCATCAAACCCAAATTGCAAAGATGAAGAAGAAGAAGCAACAAAGAAGAACAATAAGTAGTAGCCGTAACAATGGTGAAAAAAGAGAGGTGTGAGGCTGTGGAGGCATGAAAGGTCAGATCTGAGGGTTTTGAGATATGAGAGAGGAGAGAGAGAAAGTACTAAATGAAAGTATTAATAAAAATTAAAAAATATATATATATATTTTAAATAAAATAATATGTATAATATGTAATTTGATGTGAGTGTTTTCAAGAAGTGATTGTGTAAAATAGAAAAGTAGGTTCTAACACTAAAATAGATAGAAAAACTAATAAAGATTAATGTGAATGCTCTAAAATAGAATTACCCATAAAGAGAGAATACTTGGAGGTGGTCAGCACCAGTAGTGGGGGTGGTGATTTGTAGTGGTCAAAACCGGAGGTGGAGGAGAGCAGTGCGGCAACAAGGAAATAGAAGCAACATTTGCGGGTGGAAAGGAGTTTGGGTGGGTGTGTGTGTGTGTGTGTGTGAGAGAGAGAGAGAGAGAGAGAGAGAGGATTGAAGAGTAAATGTTGATCTTGGAAATTAGATTTGAAAGAGCAAGATAGAGAGAGAAAGTGAAGGGGGGCTTGAAAATTTTCTGGAGCTTCATTTTGCGGATCAGATTTTGAGAGAGAGAGAGAGAGAGAGAGAGAGAGAGAGTAAAGTGGCAGGCTTTGAAAATTTTGAAGGGATATTATTGTCTTTTTTGTGTTAGTGGAGTAACTTGATTTTTTTTTTTTTTGAACATGTGTCAATCATTTATTAGTGATGAAACACCAAAACAGTTTCTGACTTGGTAATACATAAACAAGATATATTTTCACATCTTGAGCTGTTCTGCACTTTTTTCTTTTTCTTTATGTAAAATCATCATGTGAGAAAATAGTTAAAATAATAAAAACAAGATTTTTTGCCCTAATCTGGGTTCGAGGTGCGTACGCATACTCAATTATGTGTAAGCATTCCTTAACACAAATTTGAAAAATTACATTTTTAGAGATTTAATCAAACAAACATATAACATGTGAGATCAAACAAGCATGTTAGAAACCCTAAAAAACTAAACTAACATAAAACAAAAACACAAAGCATCAACATAAACACACACACACACACACACACACACACACACACAAAAACATGAAATAAAACAATAAGTAGTAAACTACATCAACTAAACATGTTAAACTTTACATAAAAATAAAATAACAAAACAAATTATACATAACCTAAGATTGTATTAAAAAAATATCAAACATAATTAAAAGCATCAAACAAAACAAATGTAACAAATGGAGAAACTATATCAAAAAAATTATGTGAATCATATTAAGCAATGGAGGAGTTCATGGAAAAGAGACTCACCTTGCTTTAGAATCACATATTTGAGACTGATTAACCGACTCCTCAGTGTCTACAACAGAAAGATTAGATGGAAAAGACAAAGATAATCAAAGAACACAAAATTTCTTAGTAATTACAACTCAAGAACAAAAGATTTTGAAAAGGTTTTAGAAAATAATTTGGAAAACAAACTTTCTACCTTATAACTAAATAAAGAGCGGTTTTAATTTTGTAAAAAATGTTCTAAGGTGCTGCCCTAGGGTTTTGAAAAGAGAAAAAAAAAAAAAAAAGGTTTTAGGGAATATTGAGGCCCAAAATCACTCTCTCTAGCTAGAGTTTTGAATGGAGATATAAGATAAGTATTTGTAATTTAAAATTAGAGTTTTTCAGAGCTTTTTAATGGTCTTTGGACATTCCCAAAGGTTTAAGAGCTGGCCCACATCAAAAAATGATGTTTTGGGCCCTTAAAAATGGAGTTCTAGAACCTAGAAATTTGGCCTATATTTGCAGGTCTCAACCATGCGTACACATGCATAATTCATGCATACGCATGCTCCCCAGAAACTCTGATCTAACAACTTTGATGGCCTAACTTTAAACAGCCATAACTCATTCAATATACATTCAAATTAGGCAAAATTTGAGTTTAATTTTGAAGCTTAGGATATCTACTTTCCAATGAAACAAATCTCACTAAAAAATTATTTGTGGATCAAAGGTTATGGTCAAAATAGTGAGCAAAGGTCATTTTTCATAATCGTTTTCAATGCGATTTGAGTACTTTTGAGTTATGATTACTTTCAAATTATTGTGAACTCTTTAAATACCTTTAGTTGACATATGCAAGCTCATCATTGGGGCTGGAGACCAAAATTTATTAACGGGTTACAAAATGAGGTGTTTAGAAATGGCAGTCAGCAATGTGGTGCGCCATTGAAAAATTGTGTTTTGAATTTAAAATGATTTTGTTGTTGTAAAACAAAGTTTTAAGTTTAATATTTTTTTTTTCAAAAATGCCTAATCAAATGGACCTTATAAAAAATTTGGAGAGATTGTAGTTACTAGCTACTAATGTTTATATATATATATATAAAGAGAATGGAGAATGAAAATAAAGCTAATAATCTTTTTGAAAATAATGTTTTATGTTTTTTAGTGGTTTCATTAATCACATATATACACTTATTATTGATTAACATTTTTTTTTCTTGATAAGTAGATAGTTGGAGAGAGAGAGAGAGAGAGAGAGAGAGAGAGAGAGAGAGAGAGAGAGAGAGAGAGAGAGAGAGAGAAACATTGTACGAAGGTAATATTTGTTTGATAATGGGCATATGATTCTCAAATTGAGATTCGTGCTATTGTACCATGTAATTAACTATGATGCGTGAGAGAAATTAAAAAGTAAAATGGTAAAAATTAAAACAATTTTTATTCATGATTAAAAATAACTTCTACAACTTTTAATATCATCAATTTTTTCCTATAGTACAGTGCACGGGATCTCAACATCAATTATTCTCACTGTTTCGTACTTTCTATTGGTGCAAACACAATAATAATGAAAATAATATAGTGAGAATAAAATAATCCATTAATCACCACAATTAAAAAGAATAAAATAGTCTCTCTCATTTTCAATGTAGGATTAAACTTTTTCACTAACTCCTCATCTTCCATATTAACTCTCATACCTTTACATTTATGTTGTAATATAAATTAATTTTAATTAATCTATATATATATATATATAACCGAAACCTCTGAAACTCTCACAATTTTTCATGTTTAGCACAATATTTATATAAAATTATCACTTTATTTAAAAAAAATTATTTTTGTTTACATCTTCAGAGCTTGCCACATCATTATTATTTTTTTAAAACAAAATTATTTAACTTTTATTTACCCCATAAGTTGCCTGAAGACAATTGGAAACCAAAAATTATTCACATACGTTGCATAAAAATAGTTGAAAACCAATAGGTTAACCAAAGTAGAGTTAAAAACTGATTACAACTCAACAAATTATCCATCGTCCTACAACTATATATATATATATATATATATATATAACAATGTACAAGCTGAAAAAGAATGAAGAGCCATGATAATTGAAAGAGCTATATTTAGGATTTTTTTTGGCTTTTGCTTTTGCCACTGCTAATAGAATTAGACATACAATGAAGTTGGTGTGGCTAGCTGTTGCTAACATGCTCAAAGCTCAAGCATGGCTCCATGCAACCATATGGTACCTATGGTATTCGTTTTTCATGGTTTAATTTAGTTGTTTTAGATGCTATGTTATTGAATTACTCTTTGCCTCAAGTCTCGCATCTTAAGCTTGATACTTTTTTTTTTTTTGCCATCTACATTATTATTGTTTTTATAATCTACGTTCTTTTAATTCTTCTATTACTCTATTATTATTATTTTTAATTATTCTCATTACTCTTTTAATGAGTTTATATGAAATCACTTTTTGGTATTTGATTTTGCGCTTGTGATTGTTTTTGTTGTTTAGAGTTTACACCAGTAAAACTTATTGCTTTCTATATATTTTTTAAAGAAACACTATTTTTCACAAGTATCATTTTATTTAAATAAAATTATTTTTGTTTAGTTCAAACTTAACAAGGAGTGAAACTCTATCTCTCTGACAAGTCCAACTTAAACTCAAACTCAAACATTTATAATTTATCTCCAAATTTGCTAGGTTAATCTTGAACACTATAAAAGCAAACAAACCCCAAATTTTTTTTTAAGCCAAGTAGAGGTATGAGCTCTTCCTATGTTATTTTCTTCTCCTCTACTTTGTTATATAAATATATATATATATATATTATGGTTTTTTATGTGTTTTTTAAAAAGTAATTTTCATATGCAAACTACCAAACTCTCTTTAGCTGTTTTTTACAAGATAAAAAAACTTGCAATAATAGAAATTATTCTTTTGAATGTAACCCATATTTCTCTTATATTTCTCTATTGTTTAGTCATATATATTTTGTTTTGTTTCAATCATTTCTAAGTAGGGAATCATCCAATTCTTTAATATTTTTTGGTTTTTTATAAGTTTTAATATCTGAATTTTTGAGTTATTTTTTTGCAGTATCAATATTCAATGTTGAAGTTTTAATATTCAATGTTGTATTTTTTTTGCAGAAGTTTTCAAGTAATGGCTTCTTCATCAAATTGTAATACAAATTAAAGTCATACAAGAGCAAATCATGCAATAATATAGTTTTTTAAAATTTTTTATAAAATTATTTTAATTTACCTCACAAATAGATAAGTTCTCGTGCATAGCACTAGTGAGGGACTAGTTAATATTAAAGTGCTCCCAATACTTTCACCAGGCAAGAAATAAGTATCACATGTGGCTACCTTGTACGAAGTTAAACTTTCTTTCTATGGTGATCATCATTGATCTAGTTGTTCTGTCATCTGTGTGTATCAATAATCGTCACGAAAACACATCTACTGTATCATGTTAATTAGTGGCTCCCACGTCGGTTATTGTCTGATAAAGGGGGCCTCATACTGAGTCACCACCATCAAATTAATGACATTCCCTGCATGGCATGCAATACCGATTATGCATGATAAATATACTAATATATAGACTCCACTGATCATATATATGTGTGTGTGTGAGAGAATTTATATTGACAAACCTTTAGATAAATGGTTAATTAATGATTTTGAAAGGGATTCGAAAATATACAGCATAAAGCAGAGATAAATGAAGGGGAAAAAAAAATTGGTTATACGAGGCCAATATACATTATAAGATATTATAAAACATTCACTGAGGCAAACAAACAAACAAACAAACAAAACCCTACTTTTAATTTTTCTGAATTCGAAAAGAGTATTGGGAGAGACTGCTAATTAATTTCAGGATTCAGGAGTTAGGCTTCCCTGGCACTGATCACAAGTTTATTTGTATTGGCCCTATTGGGTAGATTATTATTTAGATATGGGTTCAAGTTACATCTGGTGTAACTCTTTAAAGTTATATCTGGTGTAACTCTTTAAAGTTACACATTTTCTAAACCATTAGATTTAAGTAAATCCAACGGTAAAAAATGACACTCATTAATGGTAATATTTTTATTAGGATCTCATTAATTATCTCTTATTTATTACATTCTATATCTATCTCTAAACCTAAAAAAAGTTACACGTTTCTCTTTCTTTCTTTCTCCTCCACTGCTCTTCCACCTCCATGGCCAGGTTGCTGGCAGATGAAAAAAAAAAAAAAAAAAAATTCACGGTCCCGATTCTCGCATTCATTTATATCTGATACAAGATAATAAACAAACTAATAAATCAATTAAATCTTAAAGCATTTTGGATCTCAATCCCATAGATAGAGACACAAGTTAGTGTTTCTTCGTTTGCAGATTGTTTTGACGAATTAATTTTAAGAAAGAACTAATCAGTGCTCCCATTCAAAATGAGTTAAAATTTTATGTCTACCATAACGAAAAATAATTTAGTAGCGTTGGTGATCAGAAATCCCAGTATGCAACCAGCGGCTGTGGCNTCTTGCATTTTCTTCTAAGTACTGTCACTCTTGTGCCCTTGTAGGATTTTTCCTAGATGCACATACTTCATGTACTGTGCATTGGTTGAGTGTTGGTCATTCAAGCGATTTACCTTGTGTTTATTATCTTGAATGTCCGAATGTTCATTCCAAGTGTGAATGAGCATTGTGATCACTTGGCTATAGTGATTACCTGTTTTGGTCTTGCCATGGTTTATTGCTTTATTCCATTGTGCATGATCGCATTGTGCTTGCTCCATATGCATTACAAGTTTCTGTATATAATGAACTTATTGCGTTGTTGTGTTTCAGGAGTTACTTGTTCTTATGGTTCTAAAGCTTTACAGATTCTAGAATTAGGTGTGAGTGAGTTTTCCAACTGTTCCTAACTCACGCGTTAAGTCTAGAGTTTGTTTTAGGGTTTTGTCACGAAATAGCCAAAGGGAGAGATTGTAAGGTTGAAATTTATTGACCATCTTGTTGGCTTTATTCCGTGCCAATTTGCTTGTAATTTAAGCACTTAGTAACCCTGTATTTAGGTGGGATTATTGTAAGGGTAGTGTGTGAGAAGTTGTGAAAAAAAGCTCAAGTATGTGCAAAGAAGCAAAGCTTCGCAGCTAGGACTCACGACTGCAAGTCGCCAACTTTAGGCACGTGAGATGCACGGAGGGAAGCTGAAGGGTCGAGTCAGCTGTCGCACTACAAGACAAAAGTCCCAGGCTAGCTAAACCGTTTCGTTGCGACTTGATTTCGCGACTTGGACAAGCCGCGAGACCAAGCCGCCAATTTACCCTGTTTGGCAAAAATCTGTCTCTTAGTATTCTCATCTCACCTCACTATATATAGACTCTTATATCCACTAAATGGAGAGAGCTTTCAGAGAGAATTTTGTGAGAGAAAACCCTAGAGAAAAATAAGATTGCCTCATCCCCAATCTTCATCTAAGAAACTCTACAAATTCCTCTACTCTCTTCCTCTCCATTATCATACCCTTGAGAGGTCTTTTACCAAATCCTTATCTCACCACACCCATGTCTGTGAGAAGGCTTATTTGGTGCTGAGGGAAGGAACCAATATACATTGGTTGATGCTATGGTCAAGTAGCGAAATCCGGTAAGCTAGAAAAGAAAAAGGTTTGGCGCAACCTCATTGGAGCAAGAAGCTTAGAGGGCTTAGGTACCTGGGTAGATTAGGCTTGGAGGTTCTATTGCTGTTCATGTATCCTAACTACATTTTCTAGTGGATTATTGACCGCTTGGAGGGCGGCGGAGAGGTTTTACGCCGAGAACTTTGTTTTCCTCTTCGATAATACATCGTGTGTTGTCCGTGTGTTTGCATCTTTCTTCCCTTTATCTTTGCCTTATATTTACAGTTGTGAATGTGTTTATATTTGGCTTAGATTGTTTATCAATTCTGTTATAAGCTTATTATCATGTTCCGCACATTAATTGTTTGATATAAAGCTTGAATTGGTATTTTTGTAATTTGGGGTCTAAACGTTCAAGGGTGTTTCATACCCATATTGAACTTTCAGGGGTGCGTACGCATACTCAATTATGTGTAAGCATTCTTTAACACAAATTCGAAAAATTACATTTTTAGAGATTTAATCAAACAAACATATAACATGTGAGATCAAACAAGCATGTTAGAAACCCTAAAAAACTAAACTAACATAAAACAAAAACACAAAGCATCAACATAAACACACACACACACACAAAAACATGAAATAAAACAATAAGTAGTAAACTACATCAACTAAACATGTTAAACTTTACATAAAAATAAAATAACAAAACAGATTATACATAACCTAAGATCGTATTAAAACATATCAAACATAATTAAAAGCATCAAACAAAACAAATGTAACAAATGGAGAAACTATATCAAAAAAATTATGTGAATCATATTAAGCAATGGAGGAGTTCATGGAAAAGAGACTCACCTTGCTTTGGAATCACATATTTGAGATTGATTAACCGACTCCTCAGTGCCTACAATAGAAAGATTAGATGGAAAAGACAAAGATAATTAAAGAACACAAAATTTCTTAGTAATTACAACTCAAGAACAAAAGATTTTGAAAGGTTTTAGAAAATAATTTGGAAAACAAACTTTCTACCTTATTACTAACTAAAGAGCGGTTTTAATTTTGTATAAAATGTT
Organism: Quercus suber; assembly: GCF_002906115.3. Lineage (NCBI taxonomy): Eukaryota > Viridiplantae > Streptophyta > Magnoliopsida > Fagales > Fagaceae > Quercus > Quercus suber. The sequence goes on from NW_027070098.1 coordinate 159,202, forward strand.
CTAAGGTGCTGCGCTAGGGTCTTGAAAAGAGGAAAAAAAAAACAGTTTTAGGGAATACTGAGGCCCAAAATCACTCTCTCTAGCTAGAGTTTTGAATGGAGACATAAGATGAGTATTTATAAGTTAAAATTAGAGTTTTCAGAGCTTTTTAATGGTCTTTGGACATTCCCAAAGGTTTAAGGGCTGGCCCACATCAAAAAATGATGTTTTGGGCCCTTAAAAATGGAGTTCTAGAACCTAGAAATTCAGCCTATGTATGCAAGTCTCAACCATGCGTACACATGCATAATTCATGCATACGCATGCTCTCCAGAAACTCTAATCTAACAACTTTGATGACCTAACTTTAAACAGCCATAACTCATTCAATATACATTCAAATTAGGCAAAATTTGAGTTTAATTTTGAAGCTTAGGATATCTACTTTCCAATGAAACAAATCTCACTAATAAATTATTTGTGGATCAAAGGTTATGGTCAAAATTGTGAGCAAAGGTCATTTTTCATAATCGTTTTCAATGCGATTTGAGTACTTTTGAGTTATGATTACTTCCAAATTATTGTGAACTCTTTAAATACCCTTGGTTGACATATGCAAGCTCATCATTGGGGCTGGAGACCAAAATTTATTAACGGGTTACAAAATGAGGTGTTCAAAAATGGCAGTCAGCAATGTGGTGCGCCATTGAAAAATTGTGTTTTGAATTTAAAATGATTTTGTTGTTGTAAAAAAAAGTTTTAAGTTTAATATTTTTTTTTTCCAAAAATGCCTAATCAAATGGACCCTATAAAAAATTTGGAGAGATTGTAGTTACTAGTTACTAATGTTTATATATATATATATATATATATAAAGAGAATGGAGAATGAAAAGTATGACATTATGTATGACTTAATATTGTGTTTAATGAATTTGTTTTATTATTATCTAAAGTAATGGTAACATGAATATTTGGACATTATCATTTAGTCCATGATATGCATAGTATGTGATTTTTGTAAAAAGTCATAGAAGATATAAATTACAAGTTCTTTATAAACTCAGAATTATAGTTCGTAGTCGGTGATGAAATTGGACATTTCATCTGCGAAGACTATAACATATCAATCACGATGATTTGTCTTGATCATAGAAGTGGAGACTTCTGGTTGATGTGTTAATATGTTTTTTAAGAGTTAAGATATATTGAACTGGACCGTTGTGAGATTTATTATTTTCCTAATGACTGTCAAATGAATAATAAATCTCATGACTTGTATTTGCATGAACTCTTAATCCTGAGAGAATAATGGATCTGATCATGAGGTGTAGGTTGCTCTGATATATCAGGAGTGGGATCTATAGTAATGGTCAAAACCTCAGTATGTTTGGCAGCCACATTTAATGTTGATGGAACATGTATTCTCAAGATGAAATTCATAGTCTCTTAATGAAGATATAAAGTATTCCCTTGAGATAAGTTTAATGAGTTTGTTATTTAGAGAGTTAGGTCTAACCACTTTAGTAAGACTAAAGTATATATTTATGGAATTGGATTTCATAAATATATGATGAATAACTTAAAAGGATTAAACCGAGTACTCAAGGATTAAGATGTAGTAATTTACAAAGTGGCAGTCTACATTAATGACTTTGTATTACTACAAATATTTTATGAAGGGGTTGCATGTATAATAAAGTCTTGGGATATAATTTATAGATAAGGCCTATAGTGCAACTATATTTATATAGTAGTATTAAATATAGTTAATGGTAACTTTGGACTTGTCAAGAGTTGACAGAAAAGCCCAAAGCCCATTGGAGCAAGTGTCTTATTGGTCCCTTTTGATCCCACTCCAAGCCACACACTTAAGCCCAATTAGAAAGGCCCAAAAGGCCAACCCAATTAGATATATGGTTAGATACAAAGGGAAAAACGTACAGAATTTTCTTTGTAAGAAAAATAACATTATAATGGTGTGGTAGTGAGTCTATGTCACTCTCGAATCATCCCTTTGTAACCAATTGAGAGTCCACACTTCTTGGGCGTTAGTGGAATTGGAGTGAAGATTAAAAGTATTCCTAAGTGCTTTAATCTTCGGTTTTGAAATTCACCGCTTCAAGGTATGCTCACTTGTTCTCTAATTCTGAAATTTACTTAACGCATGTTATCAACTTCGAATGATGTAGATCCGTTATTTTTTTGCTGCATACATACTTATTTCCATCAAAAGGCTGTGAAGGATTCAAAGCTTTAGAAGCTCACAACAAGCTTTAACGAAATAAAAATGGAGGAGGATGAGTCGTTCGATGAGTTTTATGCCAAGCTCAAGGACATAGTGAACTCAGCCTTCAATCTGAGGGAAACCATCCCTGAACCCAAGATTGTAAGGAAGGTGCTCAGATCTCTACCCGAGAGTTTCCATGTGAAGATTACTGCTATAGGGGAATCAAAGGACATTGACAAGATTCATTTAACTGAGCTGGTTGGAAACTTGCAGACTTACGAGATAGGATTATCTAGGATTGGCAAGTCGGGTAAAGGCAAGAGCATGGCCTTGAAGGCAAAGAGCAGTGACATAGATGAGTCTTCAGATGATGAAGATTCCAAGATGAAGTCCTACATTACAAGGCAGTTCAAGAAGTTTATGAAGAATGCCAATGGGAGGAGCTTCGACAAGGACCGCAGACAATCCAGTTCTTCTTAGTTTAAGAGCCAAGACAAAGGGAAGAAGGATGCTAAGGATGGCGGTCACTACACTGTTCCTGCAGGACTAAAATGTTTTGGATGTCATGAATTTGGTCACATAAAGCATGAATGCCCTACATATCTCAAGAGCATTGGGAAGAATAAGACACTTGTTGTAATCTTGAGTGACACTGAGCCTGAAGATGATTCCGACATTGAGGATGATGGAATCTTAAATGCCTTCACTGCCACAGTCAATCCTACTGAAGGGATTGTTGAAGAAGTGGATGAAGAAGAAGAACTAGTAGACTCTAAATTCAAAAAAATGGATGATCAAGATGATATCCATTCAGCCTATGAGAAACTATACAAGCTCTTTGAAAAGCATGAGAAACTATTTAGGCTGGCCACCAAGAAGCTCAGTGATGTGGAACTTAATCGTGAAGAGTTGTCCACAAAGTTTGATGAAGCGAATCAAACTATTAGAGCACTGAGGTTTGAGAACAATTTCTTGGCTAAGAAGACCAAGAAGCTTGAAGTAGAGCTGTTTCAAGTTAGAGCTCAACTGGAGAGGACTTCAAGTGCAAAACTTGATGAGATACTCAACATTCAGAAATCTTCCTCAGATCAAACAGGTTTAGGGTATGGTCTTTCTTCCTCTAACATTGCTTCTACTAGTGCTACTGTTTTTGTTTCTCCTGCTAATAACACTGAAATTGAGAACACTGATGATAAAACTGAATTAGCTAGTGAGAACTTAGACAAGGGTAAATCTATCTTAGGAGCACCCCTTAAGCAGGAAAAGAAAGATGTTAAAAACCTTAGGGCAAAGGAGGCTAACTCTTAAAAGCCTAAACAAAAGAAGCAGCATCTCTGTCGTCATTGTGGAGCTGCCGGTCATACTCGACTAAATTGCTATAAGTGGCTAGCTACTCAACAGAGCAACGACATGATCGCGTCTAGAAGCCAGAATCAGCTTCAATCCTCTCTTACTCCTCTTGGTGATCTTCTTAAAGCTCTCATGTTCCTTTCAAACTTGAACGGTTTCAATTCTTCCCCCTCACCGCCGGTTCAAGGGTTTAATCAAAGGAAAGGTTCTTCCAAGGTGTGGAAGAAAAAGGACTCTAAGTGATTTCATCACTTTCTTCTCTCTTCTTGTTTTTGCTTGTTGCATTGCTTGTGTGTTTTGCATTTATTTTGAGCCAGTCTAGTTTTATACTTTGCTTTGTTCAGCATGTTTTTGTGCGTTTATTTTCAGTTTTGTTTATTTAGTTTTTGATATAAAAATAAAAAAAAAATTGAAAAATCAGAAAAATACAAAAACAGTGTGCGTTTTGTGTACTTTGGTACTTGTGTACCTTGGATGGCCATTGAAACAAAGTTTCTAAACTTTGTATTTTGTGTAGCTTAGATGAGCATCTCTATGCACAACTAAGCAAGTGAGCTTTGTGGCTCTTGTTTGTGATGAGTAAAATTAAGGTATCTCTTAAACTCACTTGTATCACTCTTTTTGACTGGTAGGACTAGAAAATCCTAAGAGAAAGGCATAAATAACCATCTCACCACTGTTACTCGCCAATCATAATATGACACCTGTATGCTTCGGCATAGCAAAAGTGCAATGTCAAATGCTTGACATCTTAGGTATTTCTTTTCTCTCTTTTTATGCTCATGCATGATATGCTAAAAATAAAAGAAAATATGCAAAGAAAAATAAAAAGCAAAAAGATCAAAAATGCTTTAAATATGATTGCAAGCGTGTTTTCTAGGAGATGTGGGAGTTATAGGATATACCTCGAAGGTGATAGTCTCCATCAAACAGTTATGATTGTGCGTGAGTTAAAGTTATTTTCTCGTATCTCAGATCGTCATAACATGTATACATATATGCAATCTTGCAATGTTTTTCACACACAACACGTAATATTTTTTGCTACTTTTGATACATGTGCAGGTACAATGTGATTTAGCCATCACAAGTGTTTACATGTGCTAATGTATGCTCACTAAACTGTCTTGACTCGTTTTTGAAATATAAAATTGGTTAGACTTGTTTAGTGTGTGTGTGTTTTTGAGGATCCATGTGCTTAAAATTTTTGTTGAGAGATGATTTTGAGAGCTTACTGTTGTTTGGATCTTTGGTTGAGATTCTTGATGGATTGCATTCACATTTGTGTTTTTCTCTTCTCGAAAAACTAGTTTTAAAAGCTGGCTCGACACCTCCTCGATACCTTGTCATCTGTCGAGCTTTTCAAGCCTTTTTATTATCGCAATCTCGACACATCCTCGACACCTTGCAGATCGATCGAGAAAGTTTCTGTCTTCTCGATACCTTCTCGATACCTTGTCGATCGATTGAGCTTCTGTTCTTTAAAAGTGACTCTTAAATCTCGATACCTCTCGACACCTTCATTTTTCTACGATCATTTTCTCGACACCTACCTCGACAGCTATCTCGACACCTCTCGATACCTCATCTGTCGAGAATTACTGAAAGTTCTATATAAGCTCCTGTCGCGATCCGGTTCTCATTTCCTCGATCTATCTCGATCTATCCGCAGCTGTTCATCTCTCTAAACCCTTTTTCTCACTCAAAATCCTCAACCCACGTGATTTTCGGCCCTTCCTTGCTTCAAATCACTTGGTAAGATCTCTTTTTTCTTCATCATTCATGCATTTCATGTTTTGAATCTTAGGTTTTGGGGTTTTTAAAAATTTTTGGGGTTTTTCAAAATTGTGAGTTTTTCTTGAAATTTTGGGCTGGGGTTTCATTTAAATGTATTCAAAATTTCATGCATTGCATCACATTTGCATTAGAATGGTATTTCCATGCATTTAGATGTGTGAACTATGCTTGTGTGCTGGTAGGTTTGGATTAGGCTGAGCCCATGATGCTTTTTACTTTGCATGTCACATGTTCATGCATTCCCCATGCATCGTACTCTCAATTCAATATATTTGATATATTTGAACTGTGTTGGGACTTTTCTGATTGTCTCCTTCTCTCTCTTTCTCTTTCTGTTTACGTTAGTAGTGTCTATGGCACCTAAGCGTAAATCCACTCCCGCTCGAAACCCTCTTCGTTCTGGAGCTTCCTCCTCTTCTGATTCTATTCCTCTTAATCTTCGGTTCCGTGATGATAATGCCCACAAGGCATTCTCAGAGAACTTCTCTAGACAAGGTGTTCATTCAGAATGCCAAGTCATTTTGGCGGACTTCGCCGACACTGAACTTCCCTCTGTCATTCATAATAGGGGATGGGAGTCATTGTGTGACATCCTAGTCATATGTCCTCTCGTGCTTATTCAGGAGTTTTACTCCAATATGCACGGGATCGATCATTTAGTACCTCTCTTTTTCACTCACATTCGAGGTACGCTTATCCCTATCACACCGCAGCTAGTTACAGATCTGCTTCGGGTTCCTAGGATAAAGTTTCCTGACTATCCTTCTTATGAGCGTCTGAGGACTGTGTCCAAAGATGAGTTCATTTCTGCTTTTTGTGAGCGCCCCGTTGATTGGGGTGAGCATCAATATACATCATGTCGACCTTTTGCTAAAGGCCCTACATTCTTAAACATGGTGATAACCTTTACTCCATCCACTATCTCACTACAACTCCATCACAGAGCCTCGTACTCAATTTTTGTTATCTCTACTTGAGCATCTTACTATAGATTTTCCTTCACATTTCATTCTTTCTATCATAAATGTTCATTTAGATTCGGCGTCTTGTGATAAGTTCATCTTTCCTTCCACTATCACGAGGATCTTACGCCATTTTTCTATCCCTTTTCTTGTGTCCGACCACTTCACACACATATGTGCCATAAACGCCGCTACCGTAAAATGTAGTACAGTGCAGTTTAGGTCGAGACAGCCGGATTCCACTCCTTCTCGGAGACATCATGGCGCAGCTGCAACGCATGGATGCTCGCCTTGATATGCTCTCTACCGAGTTGTATTAGGTGAATGTTCGTGTTGGTCGTATCACACGACGGTAGGCAACCATGGGTGGTTTTGCTCCTAAGGCTACTCCTTCACCACCTCCTCCAACGGCTTCTGATTCTGAGAATGATGATGGTGATGACGATGATGCTTCGGATGATAATGGAGATGCTAGCTCTACTGATGAGATGTCTGCTTGACACTCTTACCCTTTGTCACTCGTGACAAAAAGGGAAAGTAGTTTTGGTTTGGATATGAGAGTAGTCATCTTAGGGGGAGAGTTAGTATAGGACATTTTTGTTAGGGGGATTGTTGATTCTTGAGGCATGTAGTGAGGTTTTGATGTATCTTGTCTTTTTTTTCTTTTTAGATATATTTTTCTTGTATATGAGGTCTTGTGACCAGTTTTTACATACATTGTACTTATTTTCTCTATATGTGGATGTATGTTTCTTTCACCTGTCTCTACATGTGTTGTTGCTTTTCTATCTTTATACACATGTTTCTTATATTTGTATGCAATCTATTATTTCTATTTTACACAAAGATGTCTTGATGAGTTTTGTTTAAAGTGTTTCAGAAATACATGTTGTCAAAGTCTACTGGCCATAAACTCTTTTCTTGCAAAGTTTTTCAAGGGTTTGTGATAGGATAGATTTTATTGTATTCAACAAGTGAGTATGAGTTTAGTGATTTATGACTTCTCTCATATGTTCATTTGTTTGTTGTGGTTTTGTCACGAATTGCCAAAGGGGAAGATTGTTAGGACATATGTGTTTTCACTTGTTAAGAACATATGTAATTTATTTATGTAAATTGGCTAATCCTTTGACAAAACGCACTCTACTTGTAATTGGGTAGTTCTAGGTGTTTTTAATACTTCAAGAAACAAGGTTTCAAGATCAAGTATTAAAGTCATCAAGTCTGCTCAAGAAAAACAAGCTAAAGTGCAATTTCATTAAAACTCGACATCTGCTCGATAGCTCCTCGACACCTACTATCTGTCGAGATTTATAAAATCAGATTTTTTGATCTGATTTCTTGGGATCCGTGAATGTGTCTTTGGGCTTTTTTTTCTCCTAACCCTAGACATATAAAAGGATTATTTTAAGAGCCATCAAATTGTACACAAGTTGCACAAGCATTGAGCAAACTCTGTTCAAGCGATTTGTGATCAAAGATGAAGTTCTTGACCTAGTTCATCTTCTCTGAAGAAGTTGCTGTGTATTTGCACCAAAGGGTTTTGTGACCAAGCATCTTCTTGATCTTCATCGTGTAGGATGAACTGAAGAACTTTGCAGCCAACCTCTTCTTCAAGTTGATGTTAAAGTCGCGTACTGGGATCTGCGCATTGGTTAGTCACGTACTTAGGAGCCGTGCATCAAAGGTGGGAACTGTCGCTATAGACTTGTCCAATTGGGTATTAGGGTAAGGGTTCAACTGTAAGTTGGTAAGGTACTTGGAATTCCTTTACTTGTAACCACTTGATTTGATAATAGTGGAGTTTCAAGAGTGGTGACCTAAAAATCACCAGGTAGGGTTTTTGCCGCGAGATTTTTCCCCATTCGTAAACAAATCACCATGTCATTTAATTTCCGCTGCATATTTAGTTATTTGGTGATTTGTTTATGCTACCACGTGTTTGCATGATAAATTGATTAATTAATAACTTGGCTAATTAATTAATTAATTTCTATCACAAGGGATCAATTCAGTTTGTGGCCAATCAATATCATATGATCAAGTTTGCACGGTCTGCATGCATTTTTTTGGGTGGAACCAACCACGCATGATTAATTTAAATTAATTCTAATTGGTTGAATAATTAAAATTAATTAAATAATTTTGTGATTGGTTGTTGGTTAGTGTTAAAAATAGACTTGCTTGTATGGGAACAAAGTAGATAACCAAATAACAAAGAAATTATGAATAATCAAGACTTTTTTGGAGTGTTTATCTACGAGATAATTATCACTTTAAAGACTTGATATCCAGAGAAGGGGCTTAATTTTTAGAATACGGATTAAAAACGTGTCTAAGTGCAATTCCCAGCTCAAAAGGCCCCAAAAAAGGAGTCCAAATTGGACCAAAATTCAAATGCGGGTTCGGCACTCTTGGAGTGCCGATTGGCACATGAAAAGTGGGAAGAGGTATTCTATTTTTCTTCTTTCTTTTCTTTTTCCGTTAATTAGCATGTTTTGTGTTTGATGCATGAGTATGATTAGCATGTTTTATTATAACTTGTTCTTAATATATAATTTCCATGATTAGATGGTTTAGATGATTGTTAATTTCAATGCTTTCTCTTTGACTTCAAAATCTGTAATGATTATCAAAACTTTTTTATGAAAACACAAAACTGCTTTGTATTTTCAGATCTAATTTTTTTAATCTCAAAACTGATCTTTATTTTCAGATCTGATTTTTTTGTCTAATCTCAAAACTTATTTGTATTTTCAGATTTGATTTTTTTGTCTAATCTTAAAACTGATCTGTATTTTTAGATCCGATTTTTTCTCTAAACCTGAAACTAATCTGTATTTTCATTAAATCTGATTTTTTTGAAAAAAGTTTTCTTTCTCATAAAATTGCAGATTTTGAAATTCAAAAGAAGGGATTGAAAGTTAGGTTAAAGTTTTTTGTGTGACACATAATAAATTTGTCTCATGAATGTGAATCTTCCTTTAAAAATCCTTTTTATTTGTTTTCAACAACAGATCTGGTTTTTCATAAACCCAAAAATCATTTTTTTACTTTACACAAAACAAATCTGGTTCTTTTCAAAATCTCATTTTTTTTACAAACAACAGATCTGATTTTTCCTGATAAAGTCTTTTTTTAACCTCTAAAAGTAGATCTGATTTTTTTTTTTTATTACAAACCGAATCTTTCTTTTAACCCTTCATTAAAACATATCTAATTTTTTTTTACAAACCAGATCTTTCTTTTAACCCTTCATAAAGACAGATTTGATTTTTTTACAAACCAAGTCTTATTTTTTAATTTTCAAAATTGATCTAAATATTCTTTTTAAAAGAGGACATCATTCATAAGGAAAATTTTTTAAATTATTTTCTATCAAGTGTTTGTCATGTGTGTTCAACATATCATTCAACATCATGCAAAAAAGGGTATATTGGTCATTAAAGTCTAGAAGACCAAATTTTGTCTAGGCGGAATGGGTGCCTAACATCTTCTCATTCCGTAACCTAGCCCCCAAGCTTAGGATTTTTGGATAGATAGATTAGTGCTTTGTCTTTTAATTTTGGTAGATTGTAACTAGGACCAAAGTTTTGTATTCTTGTGCATAGATTGTAACTAGGACCCAAAGCCTTGTAAGGTTTAATTTACCAAAATTGTACTTGTCTTTATTCAATCAATGACATTCGAAATATTTTGATCTTGTAATTTGTGTTTATTTTTTCTTATTTTTTTTAAAAAAAATAAGTGGGGACTCCACACCACTACCCAAAAGAAAGGTGCCCTCACAAGCACCCAAGTCTCTTTTTTGAAAGCACCTCAAGTTTCGCAATCTCTCACAAAGGGAAAATATAAAATCTAAAATTTTTGTGTTTGTGTTTGGGGTTTTGGTGGCTACTCTAGTCCGATTGAAGAACATGATCGGTTTTTGTTTTTAGGTCTTGGGGTTTTTGTTTTTGGGTTTCTGATCTAGATTGATGAACATGATCTTGGCCTCTTGGGGGGTTTTTTTTAGGGTTTCTAATCTAGATTGATGAACATGATCTTGGGGTTTTTTTTGGGTTTCTGATCTAGGTTTGTGGAGGTTTAGGGCTTCAGGCAAAATTTTTATTTTATTTTATTGGGCCACGGATTGGGCCTTGAAGTGGCATGGGTTGGGCGGGGCTTGTGGGGCCCAACGGGGTAAGTTTGGGGCTTGAAAAAAAACCCGTTTGTTAAACGGGCCGGGTTTGGGTTTTGGGGGCAAGCCCATGAGTCGGGTTCAATCATAAAAAAAACCTGGCCCGAACCCAACCCATTACTATTCCTAGTTATCGTTTATTGGGGAAATTACACTTTACTACTCTAAACTATGTATCAGATTACACTGTGCACCCTAAAGGGCCTAAACTATTTGAACGCACAGTTTACACCTTAAACTATCACACTTATCACACTCTGCATCCCAGTGTTACTTTTGCTATTATGTTTGACGGAATCTTACTACATGTGACAAGTACATGCATTTTGCTTAGGTAGAACAAACTTAAAAGACTGAAACACCCTTCTTCAAAATCAATTAAAATGAAAACCAATTTTTTTCCACCTCTCTCCCTTTCTTATGTGTGTGCCAGCCTTCCCCAAATTCAAATTCTTGTAAAACCTAAATCCCCAATTCGAAAATTGCTTATACTCCACCACCACTCCACCATATCTCTGCCATCCCTCCAACACCATGACACCATCGCTCCTTCATCCAAATCGGAACCTCATACTCTTGCTTCATTGCATGTGTGTCTTTCGTCTTCACAGAGAGCTGGAAAAACTATTGAGGAGATTCTTATCATAATAATGCTCAAGTAATAGAGTTAAAGATGAACAATTGCAAGTACATCCCTACTGCGAGGGATAACAGATTCACTTAAGGTCAACTTGATGGGGGCCACGGCAAACGCTTTGAGATTTTCTTTTCAGCCCTAAAAAAATTGATCTTTGAGCCGCTTATGGAGAAGTTAAGGGGTGCCTCAAATTCGAAGAGTGCAGGAAATTATGTACTGAATGGGGTCAATGGGTACTTAGTAAACCAAGGAATGCCTCTAACTAATTATCTGGATATGTTTAAGTTCAGTACTGAGGTACATTTTGATCAGAGCATACATGTCTAGCACATTGCAACAGACCTCTACTCTAAATTCTAGGCTTTTTTATAAGCTTTTTGAATGACTTGTTATTACTAGAATCTTGATTTGTATTTGGACACTTGAGTTAAGAGAGAAAATCAAAAAGAGAAATACAAAGAAAATTTTGATTTTCATGGGTTAATTAGACTAGTATCTACTAGTATGACTTTAGGTTGAGTCATGTATGACCCTGGAAGCTCATTTGGATTCGCAGTCATTCTGTTCAAATTGTAAAGTCAGCAAGTGGAAATTTCGAAAGGTTTGATTTTGATGTGTTTGGTTGCCAAGAAATTGAAAGGAAAAAAAAAAAAACTTATAAATTAAGAGTTAATTTTTTTTTTTCTTGTAAATTGAGGAATGAAGCTTAATGTTTTATTTAATTTTTTTCTGATGTTGCAATTTTTAAATGTCCAGTAATTTTTTTTTTTAATTTTAAGAAAAGTTTTATATTCACAATATTTTCACAATAATCAGAGGTAGTAGTTGTTACTTACTGGTTCTAATTTGAACCCACAACTGAATTTACTTTGTTGTAGTACATAGGATTTATTGTACAAATGTTATTAACACATCATTTTTCTTACTTTATTAGCCACGTAAGTATTAAGTGTGCAAGCGATATACGTTGTGTGCCTAGTAAACATTTTCCATTAGTGAGTTGCAATGCTGACACTTACCTTAGGCAAGTTAGGCAACTGCATAAGGTGTCCAAATTTTATCAAATTAGGTTAGTTCTTTGATTCCAAAAAGAAAAGAAAAAAGCGAAAAAAAAAGGAGGCGGGTAATTATGTAAAATGAATAAATTAAACCCCAAATTATAGCAAAAAAATATATATAAGGAAAACAAATGTTGAGAGAAAGAAAGGAAAGGATGCCAAAAATATAGCAATAAATAAGGGGAAAGACTTGTGAGGGAAAAAGAAGAAGAAAGAAGGAGGCCAATGAATTATACCAAAAATATAGAAAACATAAAATATATTTTCTTTGATCAGAAGCTCAAATCTCTCACCCTTTCTATTTTTCTCTCAACAAAACAAAAACAAATCAACAAAACATAAAAATTCAAAAAAAAAAAACTTTTTTTTTTTTTTTGGTTGTTGTTGTTAATATCACTATATATATATATATATATTTTAAAAATCTTCACCTTAGGCCCTAAGATGCATAGAGCCACCCCTAGTGAGTTAACAGTAGGAACCAAATTGATTGCAAGTTAAAAATAACATGACCAAATTGATTACTATCAAAATGTAAGAACCAACATCACATCCATCAAGTTTCTTTAGTCACTAAGAAATTCTAGGCACTCCTAACTTCTCTAAGTAGTAGAATAGTTGTCATTTCTAGTAAGGCTTTAGGTCCCTAAGGTAACACTGTTATCTGTAGGTTTTGTGGTTTTCTTTTCAGGGTTTTAGGGAAATAAAAGAGTTCTAGGGTTTAAGGTTTTTTTCCCTTGAAGGTTTTTTAGAAAAACACAAGAGTTTTGTTCTCTTCCAACTGTGATGGAGAGTCTAACAAAACATTGAAGCAATCTCTCTTTAAATGATAAGGAAGGTAGAGGAATTCATCTAACCAAGGAGAGGGATCCACAAAGTTATCATTGCTGCAAAGTTTCTCACAAAACGAGTACTAAATACTAAAGCAATCACTAGAACTTTTAATCTATTGTAGCTATCTAGAAACGGATTTGAGGTCAGGAATGCGGGTGACCATATAGTGTTATTACTGTTTGAAGAAAAAGAAGAGGTTGATAAGATTCTAGCAAGCGAGCCATGGAGTTTTGATAAACATCTTATGATGTTGCAAAGATATGAGAAAAAATCTCGATTAAAAATTTGGTCTTTGACAAAATTTCGATATGGGTTCAGTTTCACAATATCCTAGCAAGCTTTATGAAAATGGATGTAGCTAAAGATATATGTGAGGTTATAGGGGTGGTAGATAAGTCGGCAGAGGATTCGGAGGTAGATGGGGGAAGTTTTTTAAGGGTTCGTGTAACAGTGGATGTCTCCTTACCTCTTTGTCGCAGCCATATTATTTCTCTAGAGGAAGGGACTGAGACTTGGGTTTCCTTTAAATATGAGAGGTTACCTAACATCTACTACTGGTGTGGTGTTTGAATCATGTTAATAAAGATTTTGATTGATGGATAGAGAGTGATAGAACTTGACAAAGGAAGATCAAGAATATGGTCCATGGATACGTGCAGGTCCAATAACTATCTTTCAAAAATTTGTGGTCAGGGTGTTGGGATTTTATGAAGATAGGAAGAAGAAAGCCTCTTCGGGACAAAATCAAAGTGTCGATGAGGCTCCTTCAACGATTGAAAAGAGTCAAGAAAACCCGTTGTGAGAGACTGCACTAATTTAGGGGTGCTCTCAAAAAAGAGATTGAGTACTTTTAAGGGAACCTCTTTTTTTGGGTAAGTGGTGTGGAGTCGCCACATTTTTTTTTATGCAAAAAAAAAAAAAAAAAAAAAAGAAAAAAGAAAGAAGGAGCAAGAAGAAATATACCCCCGACTCAGGTTCCTCGAGCAAAATGGGACGAGCAGCTGATGTATCCTCTTTGTACTTAGACTGCAAAAAGAAAAAAGGATAAGAGAAAGAGTCAAAGAAAGGAGTCAGCAAGCATGTTAGGATTCAGGAAAAGGCAAAATAAAAAGTAAATGCAAGTGTACTTGAAAGACAAAGCAAAGGAAAAGTTTTTTTTTAGTGACGTACTCTTTGCTGAACGGTAGGCGCAGGATAGGGAGTTGTCTTCCTCTTACTGCCTCGTGTTTTGCTGGCAAGAGTGGCACCTATGGGAGGCTGAGGAGTGGCAGACTTAGGCTTGCTGGCAGACTTAAGCTTGGCAGGAACTTTCTTGGCTGGTGCAGGAATGTTTACTACTTTAACTTTCTTTTCCCAACCTGGAGGGTAATCACCTATATGCCAATACCATCCTTTCTTCTCCTCATCCCATTCAAAGATGGCAAACCGGCTTTGTTTCCTGGCATAGGCCAACATGGACCTGGAAGGAAGGAGCAACTGAGGATTGGGAGAGACAACCATGCTAAGGCCTCAAGAGGAATAAGAGAGAAACCACGACTGCCAGCCAACTCTTGCTCAAAGGAGGTCATTACAGCCTGCCAATAGTCGTGCATAGCAGGAGTGCAAAGGCCCTCCCTCAGAGAACCAGGAACCGTAACCGCATTGAAGCACTGTCTCCAAAAATCGAAAGCAGAGTGCCACAGAAAAGGCCTAACTGAGGTAGGAGACTCTGCGAGGAAGGAGATGTCATTAGGAATATCCTGATCCAACCCAAATTGTCTCCTTACTCGGTTGGCAGGATAATGGATGAACTTGAAACCTTCATCTGCTAAATAGGGCAACCATCTGGCGTTGGTGGCTGCCAGATAAGTAATACCAGTCTCATCAAAACCAACTAAGGGGGTGGTAGTACCAACAGAATCAATAAACGAACCCATTGCAGAATCAACACAGGTATAACCAGAACTCAAATGTCTATGAGCTCTCCAAGAAAAACCAGTACCTTCATTGAAGGACTCAACAACAGAATAATCGATGGGATTCAAATCGGACCAACGAAAAGGCAGAGGAAAATTAGACTTGAATCTGCCGCAGAAGTCAGTAATTACCTGCGAACAGGATTGGTACTTCTCTTTAGCGAATTTGACAGGCCTACATTTTGCCAAATACTGGGCACAACGCTTGAATAATAACTGCTATAGGATGGTGCTGTGTACAAAGGAAGTGACTATGTGGCAGGAGCCAGCCTGGCTCTCGTCACTCCGTAGGATATCCAGTTGAACATATAGATGTCCTAAAAACATAGGGGTTAGCGGCAGACTCACCCCAGCAGATATTTTTATGGCCAAACAAAAATACAGAGGCTTTATGGCGTAATGGGGATGGGACCCAAAGACAAACTTACAAAGCCAAAAAGCGATAAAAGTAGCACGGCGGGCAACAACAGAAAACTTGGAAGAAGAACTAACCCAGTAAGATAACTTAGCATTCCCAGCCATCCTTTTCTTCAACTCCACTTCGATGGCTTCTTCTTTCGAGGAAAGCTCAATGGTGGTAGGATTAACATCACCAAGAATCAGTAAAAGTAACTGATTAGCCACATCCTCAAGAGTAACTGTGAGTTCGCCGCAAGAGAAGAGGAATGTGTGAGTGGTGGCACACCACCGGCGAACCAAATGACAAAGGTTGTAGAGGTCTCGAAAATTGGAAAGACTTTGAGATAGGATGACAGACTTTAGAACACCGGCCTTCTGAAGCAAACCTATGAAACCTATGTCAAATAACTTGCTGTCAACCCACTCTTTCTAACCCGAGGTAGTGCCTGACCCAAACTCGAAATGGATGGGTACAGAAAGGGCAAAGCTTTGACGAATAACCAAATCGGAGATGAAGGAAGACACTGGAGCCTAAGAAACATCAAGGTTTCGCCGGCAGAGAGCAAGCCACACGCGGCCCAACGGCAGCGACACATAATCTCCAAGAGCCTTGGGGAAGTAGGGACTGATATTATACCAAGGATCGATCAGAGGGGCGTACTCAGTATCTGGGTCACGCCGTGCCTCCTCCTCATTGGAACGGCCCGAATCGGAGCGCACGACCTCTTCTTCTACTTCTTGCTCTACCGGAGGATCCAAAACGACTCCTTTCCCTTTACGGTGGGAAGAGGCTTGAGTTTTTACTGGTACCATGGCGTGAGGATTTAATCGAAGTAAAAGGGGAATGGGTGTTCGAAAAAAGGAAAACGGTGAAGGAAGGAGAATGAGTAGGACATTTTGGAATAGAAGGAGTTTGTGCCTGCGTTGGGAAGAGACTCTCTTCTTAAATACCTGAGTTATTAATGCCGGTGTAAGGGAAGGCGACTAGTCAGCCATTGAGAAAAGAATGAAATTAATGAGGCAGCGGTTATGTTTTAAAGCAACTGCCATTTTGGAAAATTCGAAGAGTCACCACTGTTCACGGCAGGAAAAGAAATATATATCCAGGAAGGAGTCCATAGTTTAAAAAAAAATTAAAAAAAATAAATAAATAAATAAAAAGCCCGTGAAGGAAAAGAAAGAAGGAGAGTGAAAAAGACAAGAAGGTCCTTCATTTACATATGAACCGCAAGAACGCTCCATATGTTCAGGGGGCTAAATGTTGAGGGTCATTTTTATAAAATAGGCCCAACTCAGCCACGCAGGTAGCAAATAGAAGTGGCAAGCATAGAATAAAACCATTAAGCCTAAGCGGCGGGAATAATGGATCACAGGCCCATAACATAAATAAATGGGTCTTGAGGAAGCAAATGGGCCCAAAGGACCCGGAAAGAGAGAAATGGCACCCATGAGCAGTATATGGTATGGAAAAGTGAGAATGGGCCACAGCAGGCCCAAGGCAATGTAAACAAAGAAAGTAAGGGTTGATGGCAAGCCCATGAACCCTAAGGATGAGAATAAGGAAATTAGGCCGGAGAAGCCCAATCAAGTTAGTAAGAGCCCATGGGAATGCAGAGTTAGTAAGTGGGTCGAGGAAGTCCAAAGAAAGTAAATGGGCCACAGGCCCAACGGAAAACGAAAGGGACACTGGAGCCTATAAGTAAGAACAACAGTGGCCATATTAAGCCACTAGGGGAAAGAATGGAACGGCAAGCCTGAAAAGAGGCCCAGTAGGAGCAAAATCGCTGCAGCAGGAAATGCCAAGTAATGTGGTAGGAAGCCAGGATAATTAAGAAGTGAGCTAAAAGAAATAAGAAGTCCAGTACCAAGTAAAGCCTAGTCCCTAGAGGGAACAGTGAATTATGCAAACAGCCCACTTAAAAGAACAAAGAAGCGCGACAGATTGTGCAAACAAAGCTCCAGATCGCGACAAACGCTTGAGCAGTAAGCAGATTTTGAACATACATAACAGGAAGGCACGCGCAAAGTCCAGGCACCACCAACTTGTACCCAGCCAATATGGGACATGGTGGGGCCATGGGTCAGAGGTAAAAGGTAAAGGGAGTGTGGTTTGGTGGTAAGGAGAGGAGAAAAGATCTACTTTGCAATTCCTGCCTAAGCCCTTTTGGGAGGTACGTATTGCTGGGATGACAGACCACCCAAAAGAGGCAACGTTGAGGGGGGAACCATTGGGTGCATGCCAAGAAGAAAGAGAAAAAGCATTTACGCCATGGCAGGAGAGGATGCCACGGCGAACTAACAAACAACACAAGCCTGCCTTTGTCTGGTGGGGGTAAGTGTTACATAGACGAGCCTCTAGGTGGTCGACAAGTACACCCAGACCAGATAAAGGCGTTTAAAGGGGTAAAGTGGTAAAATAAGGTCACGGTAGGCCCTATAAAAGGACCCTTACTGTTCCCTGTAAAAGGGATCAAAAAACAGAGATATCACAAAAGTAAAAGGAAAACAAAAGAAAAAGAAAAGAAAGAAGAAAAGATAAGAGAGAAAACAAAAAATAAAGAGAAAAAGTGTAATGGGTATGCACCAGTAGATCGGTTCCTTTCTCTCCCCCTCAAAATCCTACTCTCTTAAAGACGATTGAACAATAGTGATTCCTTTGGGCACTAATCATTTAGGTTCGATTCCCTCAAGGTCATTAATCCCCACGGCAGGATATTTTCCTGGGAGATTAGTTTCATTGAGAGGAAGCATTCTTCCTCTTTGGTCTTTGCCACCACGGACTCAAACTCAACTTGATATTATTTCTTTGATTAATTCATATTGTCATTTAATCTTTTACTTCTTTTTGTAAAGTCATTGTCATTACTGTGATTGTCATAAAAAGAGAGATTACTTGGTTATTTCCAATCAAGGAAAGATCATTATATCCTGTTTTTTCTTTTGTTATTATATCTGCTTGCCATGACTTATTTAAAACAGCTCTATCTGCCAGAAGCACTCTCTTGGCAGACGAGGCCAAGTTTGTGCACAAGCCGGCCCAAAGTGAGTAACAGTTGGACCGGTCTCAACTCTCCTACTCAGAATACCCAAGTCCATCACTGCAAGAGGCAGTCCAGCCCAAAACATAACACAAAAAAGGCTCCTACAATAAGAAGAATATGTAATCCAATCAATAAAAAGAGCTACTGCTTCTGGTGCTATTGGAGTGACTTCAGAGGCTACAGGAGTTTCACGTTCTCATCGTGTTTAAAGGAGGCCAGCATGGATGTATGATTATGACGGAAACCAACTGTTGATCACTTCAGAATTTTTGGGTGTGTTGCATATGCCCATATTCCAGATCAAAGGAGGGCACAGCTTCAACTCTTCATTAGCAACTTCCACCTCATGCTCCAATCGCTTGAATTTTTGTCCGTATTTATATGCTTATTTTGGTTTAGAAGTTTTTTTATATAGATAAAACAAATTGTCACAATTGTTAAGGTGTTAGTTCCTTATATCCCAAAATAAAATAATAAAATATGAGACTAGACCAACCACAGCTAAAAATAAAGATATTGTGAAAATTTTATGACATAGGTGTTAGTTCCTTATAGATCAAAATAAAATAAAATATTAGACCATGACTACCACAATTGAAAATAAATGTATATTATTTTAAAAATATCGTGACATTTTGTTGTTATCACAATATTTTCACAACTACTAATGAAATCTTATGATTCCTAAAATATTCTATTGTGAAATGTTTAAAATACCTCTACTAAATTTTAATATCCCAAAAAAAAAAATTGTCTATTTTAAGTTTTATTTGGTAGTCATGTTTGGAAAGTTCAAATGGTGATACAAGGCATTCTATTTATTACCTAGAGAACGTTGATTTACTAAATTTAAAGTTCTAGACCTATAATTTTATCTAATGGAAACTTCAATAATACGTGTCTTTTTTATTTCTTTTCTTACTTAAAAGGGTGTTTATCAAAAACTAAGTTAAACATTATAGCTAGACTCATAAAATGTAAAATGGTAACAAAGTATGAATAACAAATTCTTCATTGTGAATAATTGCAGGTATTTAATGAAGACCTCCAATTGTAGCATATGTCATCATTAATTGTGAAAATTTAAATATTGTGACAATGTCTTAGCAAAACTCAATTGCTTATTATTGGAGGACAATAATATTCGACATCATTTTTAGAAGTTTTTAACGAGTGAATATTGCTTTTAGCAAATAAGTTCTAAGAAATTGTCATGTGGCAAATAGATATTCATATGTTAAATAGTTATTCTAAGATTAAGTACATTGTTTCATAGTTCTTTAAATAGAAGTTCTATCTTAATTTTCTCACTCAAAGAGCAGCATGTGACTTGATTCTCACCAAATCCGAGTTTTGGCATACTTTATCAGCTCCGAATCAGATTCAAACGAGTCTGGGATAAAAAATTACAAAAATAAATAAATAAATAAAGTTCCAAACTCCTATTGGGAAATAGTGGAATTAAACTAAGCAATCTATTCCCATTCTCCTTCTATAAATAACACCCCACCATCAAGTTAAAGGATTCCGGAGTTCCAATTTCAAAAACTTCTACAACGGTACAACCGTACAAGTACAACCATATATATGGTTATTGAAAATGGAGAGTAGTGATGTTCTACAGAAATTCTGAGAGAAAGGGCTCGGAGGTTATATTAGGTTTCTCTTGCAATATCATTTCTTTCTAGCCTTCAAATACATTCATATACAAACATTCTACACAACGAATTCTTCATCAACTATTTCAAAAACCGCTACATGCAAGCCATATCACAATGGACAACATTTCACAAGCATTCACATAAGCAAAATACTTAAATAAAATACATTGCAAAAAATTTCAAATTTACCTTTAAGATTCGACGGAAGCCAAACCTAGGATCAGCTTTCTTGATATATTTTGGCTACTGTGGCCTGAATATTAACTAGGAGATATGGGAAAATAGTGATGGTGGTTGAAAATAGTTGGCTATGGAGGGAGTGTGAAAGGTTTGGAAACTACTATTGTCACACCCCAAACCCAATCAGTGCCTAGAGCGCTTGAATCCTCAAATTTTCTAACCTATATATAAAATAAAATCTTCCAAACCACAACGATAATGAATTCTTCTGACCCAAAGGAGGTTCCAACAAAAACAATCCATTTCCGTAGAGTCTAAATTTCTCATAGACTTTTATTACATCCATAATTCTCCAAAATAAAAAGATCCTTCGCAAAGACACAAAATTGAAATTCCTCAAACATTCATTCAGAGCTCAATGGTCAAAGTTCTAATCTCAACATAACTGCAACCACCTTTACCCTAGAACTCTCTAATTCAAGATTGCTCCAAGAATCTGAAAAGAGAATATAAATAGGGGTGAGATAACTTAATAAGTTGGACCTGCTAATCTAGGACTGGAAATTAGCCATTTTATTACAACATTACATTTATGATAAATTCACTACTTTGCAAAAACATATAAGATTGCAATTAGAATTATTTCTAGAACAACAGTGTAGGTAGATATCTCAAAACATCAAATATAGATAACAAAAGATTGTATAAGAAAATTAAATATCGTTTTTTGTGGGCAATAGCATTAGTTAGGATATAACTCTCCCTAATTAACCTCACCCCACTTAAGAGATCTTTCAGACTTTCAGTTCACCAAATGCAATTACATCATAATAAATTGAATAAAATCACATAAAACAATTTCCTAAGGCCTAAGCCTTTGACTTGTGGTCAACATTGATGCCCCTTTGGCAAGGTTGTGCAGTCCCCTCTTAACTTGACACTGAGACCTCTTCTTTGAGGGCGGTTCCCTCTTTGGAACCTAAAGTTGGCCAGACTTCCTCTTTTGAACTACGACTAGTAAACCACCGCTTTGGCGCTATCAAAGGTGCAATGTTCCCTATTTAGAGCTACCAGTGAGTCTATATTTACCTTCAAAATTGTCAACAAGTTGTCATTTAAGGAGGGAAGGTTTGTGCAGCGTGTGAGATGAGTAAGGGAAAAGGGAAGGGGCTGCTATGGGTGACAAATAGTAGGGGGCTACTTAAAAGTTTTGTTTTAATTAGATCATGGGTTAGGGTGTTTTTAGTCTATCAAGCCCGATTTATTTATTTATTATCTCTTGAGTAACTTTGCCCAAAAACTAATTACTTCATCTAAACTCTTGGACCCAAAATTTTCTTATGTAAATGCACAATAGGCCTCCTCCCTTTTAATTAAAAATAAATAAATAATTATAATCCCCTTTTTATGTTGTGCGGAATACATGGTTGATTAATGATACTCATGGCTTCAAAATTTGCTGTGTTTTACGACAGAAGACCGGAGTTTTTATGATGTGGGGGAGACAATGCAATTTAAAATTTAGGGCTATTTATACTTATGTATTCAAAGCATGATCCTTCTAGTTTAGGATTTTACAATCATGCATCTAACAACCTATGAACCATTCAGTTATAGTAAATCTATGAGCCATGCAAAAGTGGTCCCTATGTAATGTTATTCTCAAAATAAATCTATGAGCTTAGGGTATTCATGAGTCAATTTGTATCAGGTTTGTACCCAACTCGCAACCAACTCAACTAAATCAGAGTTGAGAAGTTTCAAACGAACTACCAACCAATGAGGAATTCAATTTGGACAAGTTGGATTATGGGTCAGGTGGCGATCGCTTCGATCGAAACTAGCAACAACAAAAATTTGCCCAGATTCGACAGAGATCTCGTCGGATTTGGTGGAGCTCCACTGAATTGTCACCGAAAAACACATGGATGTCGTCATATTTGGTGGTTTTCATGGTCGAGTTGGGTGGCTCAAGTTTTGGATGAAGAAACCCACCAACCTACTTGCTAGGGTCAATTTTTGAGGGCGAGGACCCACCGCCAACCGCCGAAGTAGTCAGTTCGAGTGGTGGACAATTCGGGTCTGATAGGGTATGGCAGGTGGGTACTGCGTGGCTTGGACACCCCTAACAATGTGCTACACTTACTCTCTTTCTCCCTCATTTTTTATCTCTACCTTTACTTTCTCTCCTCTCTCGCATTCTTTCTCTTTGTCACTTCACGGATACTACTAGGAGTAATGCCCTAAAATTCAGTTTTGTATCATTTATTATTCACACATTTGGTCTATAGGTCATTTAATTATGTTATAGATTTCTTCTTATTTATGGTTATCATGGGTTCTTTTTACGTTTCTTTTTCTAAGAAGGAAGTCGAGCCTAGCGTTCCACTGAATGGGCTCCAAAGTACCATTCTACCGCTGCCAGGTTATGCGCAAACGTTGAGTCCAAGTCCAAGAGAAGACGCTACAAAGTGGGCTTATCCTTTGTTTCTACCGCAGAAGGAACTTTTCTCCAATTTCTACCACAGGATTGACTTTTCTGTTTTTGTCGCTGCCTGTTTCTACCGCAGGATTGACGTTTCTGCCACAGAAAGAACTTTTCTCCAGTTTTTGCCACAGGTCTGACATTTTTGCTATGCAGCAAAACTTTCTACCATGTAGTAAAATCATCTGCTATGCAATAAAACTTTCTACTGTGCAATAAAGCTATCTGCCGCGTAGTAAAACTGTCTATTGTGTAGTAAGTAAAGCTTTCTATAACGTGAATGACTACTCTTCATTTTTCTTACCGCAGAAATACTTTTCTACTTCCTGCACATAAACAAATCTAAAACCCAAAGAAAATACCCATAAAACAAATGTTAGTTTAAATGAGTTAGCATATTCTCAAATATATATACATACATATATAAGTATATATATACTTATACATATTCACATATACATATATAAAATATATTTTTCCAGAACATGAGAAACAATGTATATGTATATATACTTATGGCAGGATAATGATTAATTTGTATCAAAAGTAAAACACGTAATAACAAGTAAAGAAGAAAGCTTCAACAAGAAAGGTTTAGCTAGTATAATAGCTAACATGGTAAATATAATAAAAGGTGCTACAGCAGAATAACTAGTACAACAAGTAAAGACACCACAGCAGGACAATTGATGCAGCAGACGTGATAAAAATGTGCTACAGCAAAATGACTAAATATAGCAGATATAAGTTATAATGAGAAAAATCAAATATATTTGCAATCGAAATCAAATATTGAATCTTCCCACAAAATAAGTAAACCAAGAAGGAACCTAAACTCCAACTTGAACAACCTTTTCATAGGATTCTGCCATTAAAGTTATACATTTTGGAAAATATGCCTAAATGACTACTAGCTATTACTTTTGGAGACATCAAAGAGTGGGTTTGCTAAAAGGGAGGGAAAAGATGGTCTATTGATACATGCCCCTATTCCTGTCGTGTTTTCTCTCTTCTTTTTACCACTTTCTTTCTTTCTCTCCATTCTTTTTTACCTTTAGTTCTCTTACTACTCTCTTGCCATGGGTTGTTCTCCCTTTTGGTCTTTACTTTTCCAAGGTCCCTCTCTCTGGGTACTTACTACTTTCTTACCATAGGTTTCCCCCCCTTAGGTCCTCCCCCCCACCCCCCCATCCCCAAATTGGGTCTCCCTCTCCATCCATGGCTGGCTCCTCCTTTTATAGTGAATTGATTCAATGGAATTTCTCCCTTTTACCCTTAGAACTTCATCAACTGTTTTTGGTTTGATGTGGGCATCCCTTTAGGACTACCCACCAACCCATTGGTTGCCCCGACCATTGTCATTGCTCAGTACATGTTTGCTGCATGACAAAACTCCTTTTTGTTTGTTCTTGCCATATACCTCTACACCTAGGTTCAAAGATAAGGATTGGGCTACCTCACTACCTAGCTATATGACATGCATCAGATGGTCCCAACCATCTATTACTTCTTTTGGGTAAGATACCATCCCAGCAAGGTATATTCCCAAAAGAAGTCATATCAGGAAACCAAAATAGACTCCATTTTCCCCCCACCACCAAACCACACCCTCTGAATCCCTTTGACCGTGAGCCCACCTCCCTTGTATTAGTTGGGTATAGGTTGGTGGTGCTCCGGCCCTTCTGTTTTTTGTCTTCTTTCATTCCCACGCCATTTCTGCCGTAGCAGATTAGTTCTGTTTTGTTCTGCTGTGTGTTTTTTATCTTATTTCTTCATGTATTTCCTGCTGCGCTTGTCAATTCCTTTGATTTGGCTTTTCTTTCTTTCACGTGATTTCTGCTGCTAACATTTCCTACTGTTCCTTGTTTCTTTTCATCGTGCTTCTTCATATCAATTTTCACGCCTATCTTTTTTATACAAAAAGATTTGGGCCTTTGTGGGCCAAATAATGTTAACTGAATCAAAAGGGTCCTGGGCCCAATTTATCTTCATCTACCGAAGCCATTTTGTTAAAAAACTGTATTCTGCGACAAAGCTATATTCTGCGGCAGATTTGTATTCTGCTGCAGATCACTTTCCCTTGCATTCTTTCTTTGGACCTTTCTTGCTCTTTTGTCTTCTTGGTAGGTCTTGCTTTTCATTGGGCTCTCTTCCTCATGGGCTTTTGGATATGGATTCACAAAATTGGGCATCAACAATGGTCTTGCCTATTGAATCTACATGTATTCTTGTTTGTGAGATTTGTATGTTGCTTTTGTTTGCGTAATCACAAAAATAGATTAATTTTCTGCAGTATAACCTTAAAAAATATGCCTTGTGACAAAAGGTGAGGGGACCAGGGTTTGATGTTGTGGCTGATAAGGATTTGGCTATGAAACAACATTGTTTTTGCACAACAAATGGGTCTTTAGGCATAACAAGAGCATTCCAAACAAAAGAGGCCTTATTATTTTCTCTCTCTCTTTCTCTTTCTAATAAATTTTCTTTACTATATTTTATAACAAAAAATATTTATGATTTTCTAGGTGATTTTTGTTTTTGGTCAGATTCTTTAGCATGTGTATTAAAAAATTTACATATATTTTTAAAATTTGTATAGCTTTACTTCTAAATTTATTGAAGAATTTATAATAATTTGGAGATGGGAATCTCATTCTGATTTTAGAATTTCATATTGTATTATATAACTTATACTTAGCTTTATGTGTTATTTTCTAGTCCATAAAAAAAATTTTAAAAAAAATGATAAAGGTTTACTTTATTTGTTGATTAGAATGGGTTTTTTTATTTATTATAGAGATGGGGATCGGGGTTTGATTGTGGTTGATAGGCTGAAAGGGGCGACACTGGCAGTGACAGTTGGTTAGGTTGTTGAACACCATATAACTTGCCCCACACTCCCTTAAAAGCTACCATGACTTTTGAGTGGAATTATGATGTACCATTGTGTTAGAACATTTTTCCCTCTCCCTTGTGTGTGTGTGTGTGTTTCTCAAAAAAAAAAAAAAATTGTCGAACACCATTCAAACAAATTAGTTTTTTTTTTTTTTTAATTTTTTTTACCGTTCTTATTTCTTATTGAGATATACTGCAATAGCCACATGGTCCACCAATTTTGATGGCTTACAAGTCATGTACAATAATACTCTATCAACCTACTTTTAATGCCACATTAGGAAGTGAGTGTGCCACATTATAAAAACACTAGTCATAGACCCACACGGTACGTGATAAATTTGACATCATATTCTTTTATAATAAGTAAAAAATGAAAATTGTGGTTAAGACTTATAAATAATAGTCCCAAACCCATCTCACAATAATGTGATTACACTATAATATCTAATATATATTCTATAATTAAAGAAGTCTATATCTTTTTTTTTTTTTTTTTTTTGGCCAAGGAAACATGTTGTGTTTTATTTTTAATTATTATATATGACAAAATATTTTGTAATACGTTATAATATAGTGAGATATGCCCCAAAATGCAACACAATAAAAAAAGAATGTATAATTTTCATTAGAACATGAAAATAAATCTTGATGATTTCATATGAAAGCTAACATTATTTTGCATTTAATGAGCAATTTATCCAAACTTTTTTTTTCATTTTTTTGCATAAGAACTATTAAACAAAGTTATAACAGTTTATATTTCAATAATCACTAAACTCATATATGAGAATCAACTATTACAAAGAAATTTCTCCCCAAAACATATATTGATTTATATTTTTCCTTTACACAAAATTTAAAATTTTTGAAAAACTATGGAAGCTAAATGTGTAGTATTTTTTTTTTTCTTTTGAGAAGAAGCTAAATGTGTAGTTGATTTTAGTCTCAATCAATAAAAAACATAAAAGGGGTAGATAAAAGCAAACATATTCATGATATAATTGTTTATACATGTCCATATTTGTTTTTTTATACCATGGAATCACCTCATTATGTTAAGCTACTGAGAAATTTATACATTTAATACTCACGTTCTCTAAAAGATTCATGTAGTAGTTGTACAACTGTATCTTGTTTGATCTCTCCCAGGTCTTTAACTTTAGCCCAACTCATAGCATATAAACCAATGATCATGAAAAAAGAACCTAACAAGATGAAGCCAAACACAATTTCTAAATTCTAACAAATTAGCCAAGAAAATAGTAGGAAAAGATCTTGAATTATAAATTATCATGTGTCAACAAACAATGCAATAATCTATAATTATATTGCAAGGGTAATGCATTGATGATTGTAGTATTGCTAAGGAAATCATCCAAATAGATGACTATATATATATATGGTCAGGAAAACTTACTAAAAAGTGTGACCTATGTGAAAGTAAAAAAAAAAATTTAGTAATACGAAAAGTGAAATAATGTAAGAGAATTTTGATGATGCTATAAAATATCACCTTAAAAATTGTCCATATGGCTCGTCCTAGGAAAAAGAAAGAAGGACGGGTGCAGCCGTATTACCTCGTCCGTCATAAACTGGATGAGGACGGACGAGGCAAGAATTTTTATGCTGAGGCACGTCCGCCCTCAATTAGGGACGGATGAGCCAAACATTCATGACTTGGACCTAACCTATAAATCAAAACCTCCATTGCTCGTGATAAAGCACCGGTTCAGATAAAATAACTTCCATGGAAGTTATGGAAGTTACCTCCGATTTTGGTGAATTCCTCGACAATAGGAACGGTTATCAGAGCAAATAACCGTTCCATACACTATATAAACACTTCTCTGCATAGAGGTAAGGGATCCGGACTTTTTTTCTTTGGAGAGAGAAGGATAAACATTTAGAAACTTTTCTTCTTGATTCCAGCCCACTAACTTCACCATCGGAGGACCATAGGCCGATCTCCACCGGTTTTTTCTCTGATTAAATTTGGTTTTGCAGGATTTGACTCTGAAGATTGTCGAAGTCCGAAGATTTCTAACCCACTGATTTTCCAGAAATATCAAATTTGATTAGTAATACCAGCATATAGACAACCTAACAACCATTTATCATTTAAACTATGTTATTCAAATTGCTTTACTGACATAAAAAACTATTGTTATGTTGACAATACTTATCAATCTTCATATATTAACTTTCTCCATTCTAATTAATCCAAGAACTTCTAGAACTTGTAAAATGCCTATCATAAAGCATTAAAACAAATAGAATGTCAAGATTATAGAAAAATCTAAATGAGAGAGAGAGAGAGAGAGAGAGGTACCTTTGATATGTAGTAGATATAAAAAACAAACATGTATTGATAATTGAAATTTTTCCATCACAAATACTAAGTTTATTGGTTTTAAAAGAGATAAAAATAGAATATATATATATATATATATATATATTTATATTTAAAATATGTAGGGGAAGGGGAAAAGGTATAAATGATACATAAGTGTTGTGGGAGGGGAAAGGTTAGGGAAGAGGAAGAGACTTTGTATATTTTGGTAATTAAAAATTGTATTTGTAACTGCTAAGTTGCATATATGGATGTTTGTATGTGTGTGTGTCTATATATATATATATATATAAACTCATCGAATTAAATGTGGTAACACAATAGCAAGTCTGAATAGAGAACTTTTGGACTACCATATTGGTTTATGGAAAATTAGAGACTTTCCATATTCATTATATTTTTCCCAAATTTTTTTATGTGAGAATGAGATCACATCGAGGTATATGCTTCAAGTAAGAGTAATGGATATTAGTATTATCATGGAAAATATAAAGCAATAGTTAAACATTGTAAGCATCCCAGAGTTGTTTCCTTAAAAATTATAATTGGTAAGAATTTGTTTTTTTGAGATGATAAATAGTAAGAATTAGAGATTAGATCTTTAAAAAAAAATAAAATACATTAGTATGTATGACTTGCCGTAAAGTTATTTACATCATAAAATTAATGAGAAAACAATACAAAGCTAAGTTATAATCTCAAACACAAAGAAAAAGAGGAACACCATATGCTCCATACCTATCGATCATAATATGTAGAAGATCTTGTTTCTTCTTCCAAAGTGTTGATGCTCATTTTGGGAAGCCCAATAGAAAGGAAAAAGCCCAACAACATGGGCAAAAAGGAGTTAGTGAT
The DNA here is from genome assembly GCF_002906115.3 of Quercus suber. Lineage (NCBI taxonomy): Eukaryota > Viridiplantae > Streptophyta > Magnoliopsida > Fagales > Fagaceae > Quercus > Quercus suber. The sequence continues at coordinate 188,052 of NW_027070098.1, forward strand.
TGGATAGAATAGCCATTAGCCCAAGCGACAGGAATAATGAATCATAGGCCCATAAGATAAACAAATAGGCCTTGAGGAAGCAAATGGGCCTAAAGGAGCCCAGAAAGAGAGAAGTAGCAAACCCATGAGCAGTATATGATGTAGAAAAGTGAGAATGGGCCACAGCAAGCCCGAAGTAATGAAAGCAAAAAAGTAAAGGGCTGATGGGAAGTTCATGAGCCTCAAGGATGAAGGATAAAGTAATTGGGCTATGGAAGCCCAAACGAGTTAGTAAAAATCCATGAGAATGCAGAGTTAGAAAGAGCCAAGAATGCCCAAGGAAAGTAAATGGACCAAGGATGCCCAAGAGGAAATAAATGGGACACAGGAGCCCACAAGTAATGTAATAAAATGCCCAACAACCATACTGAGTCATTAAGAGAAGAATAAGCACTAGGCCCAAAAAAGCCCAACAGGCTTGGGTTAAATGATATCACAGCAGGAATGACAGAGTGGTGCTACAGGAAATGGTAGCAAGATTGTAGAAAGAGCAAAAGAGTGGGTTGAATGAAGAAAAGCCCATAATCAAACAAAGCCATCCCCTAAAGGGAGCAAGCCATAATAAATGGGAAATCAGAAAACAGCTCACGCCATAAGAGGTAAAGGATGGATGGCAGAATGTGCAAACAGGCCTCCAAACCACAGCGAATGCATGAGCAGCAAGCAGGTTTTTGGCATACATAGAAGTGAAGCACATGCAAGGCCCAAGCGTCACTAGCCTGTACCCAAGCGTCACCAGCCTGTACCTAGTCAATACAGGAGGTGACGGGTCATGGGTTAGAGGTAAGAAGGCATGGTCTGGTGGTGGGGAGAGGGGAAAACCTATTCTGAGGTTCCTGCTCAGGCTTTTTTCGGGAAAATGTCTTGCTGAGATGACATACCACCAAAAGAAGTAAGGACGAGTTGGAACCACTAGGTGTATGCCATTAGGGATAGGGAGAGAGAGAGCATTCACACCATAGCAGGTAAGAATGCCACGGCAAGCAAACAAACAAAATAGTCTTCTTTGTTTGGTGATGAGAAGTGGCACAGCCAGTTCAGGTAAGTGGTGATGGCTCGGTGACTGACAAACTAATAGTGGTCGGCAAGGACACCCAAACCAGATAAAGGTAGTTAAAAGCTAAAATAGTAAAAGCCAGTCACAGCAGGCATTATATAAAGGACCTTTGCCATGCACAAGGAGGAGGAACATAGTAATAGTAACCCTAAGAAAGAATCACAATAAAGAAGCAAGTACTGAGAAAGAAAGAAAAAAAAAAAAACAAAGAGCATATAGTGGCAAGCATGCACCAATAGGTGGATCCCCTCTCTCCCTCTAAAGCCCTACTATCTACTAAGGCAAAAGATTCTTCTGGGCACAGGCCATTTAGCTCTGTTCCCTCAAAGCAATTAATTTCTTTCAAGCAAGATTATTTGCATTGAGGAAATGGTTCCCTTCTTGGTTTCGGCNTGGTATGTGCTTCTAGTAAGAGTAATGGATATTAGTATTATCATGGAAAATATAAAGCAATAGTTAAACATTGTAAGCGTCCCAGAGTTGTTTCCTTAAAAATTATAATTTGTAAGAATTTGTTTTTTTGAGATGACAAATGGTAAGAATTAGAGATTAGATTTTAAAAAAAAAAAAAAATACATTAGTATGTGTGACTTGTTGTAAAGTTATTTACAACGTAAAATTAATGAGAAAACCATACAAAGCTAAGTTATAATCTCAAATACAAAAAAAAAAAAAAAAAAAAAAGAGGAACACCATATGCTCCATACCTATCGATCACAATATGTAGAAGATTTTGTTTCATCTTCCAAAGTATCCTAAGAAGTTAGAAGTTAGCATAGATATAGATGAGACTAAAGAAAATTAGCAAGAATTTATATAGTAAACATAAATAGAACAAATAACAAAGCCATTCAAAATATAAAATAAATAAATGGGAGGGAAATGATCATATACTAAATTAATAAAACGCATTCCAATTTTTTAGACTATTTTAATGGTTAAAATGCAATTATGTATAGGAAAATTTTAAACATGAATATAAAGAAGTAGACTAACAATTCACAATTGGAACAAAGAAAAAAGAAACAATGTATTACGACATCGTAAAAAAAATATATATATATATATATATATAGCACAAACCATAAAATTTGTAGCTCAAAAGCAAAGAAGTTGAGGGGAAGAAAAGAAAAAACTGAACTCAAAGGGAGTTTCCAATTCTATTTGTAATTTGGTGACTTATCGGGTGGAAAGAGAGCAATTCAAAATTTATATGAAAAAAAAAAAATTTAAATCAGTGAGTTTTAAATACAAAAGGAGGCAAATGAATGTTTTGATGGGGAAGAGAAGCTGTTTTAAAATGTCTGCCATGTGTTAATTAATGACTCCCTTACCTTAATCAATTATTAACTTCTTTATTTGACTCTTCTAAAAAAAAAAAAAACTCTTTATTAGCTGGTCCGTTAAGATAGCTCCATCAATTGGGCTAATATTGATGAACAAATACCATAACATTAACATCAATGCATTAAATGATTTTTATTGTGGAGGAGGCTAGGAGAAAGGTTAGTTTGCCATAGATTTTAAAAAAAAAAAATGGAACCATTAAAACTATACTCTTTATTTTCTATCTATGGAATCTAGACATAGTAACAAATAATACAAAACAAAACATTACCAAACCAAAAAAAAAAAAAAAAAAAAAAAGAGCTTAATTGTTTCACATGTACTAAATTAATAAAATGCATTCCAATTTTTTAGACACAAACAATTTTAATGGTTAAAATGCAATTATGTATAGAAAAATTGTAAACATGAATATAAAGAAAAAGACTAAAAATTGAAAAGTGGATTAAAAAAAACAGTGTTACAACATCGTAAAAAAAAATCTAGCACAAACAATAAAATAAAGAGATGATAAGTCAAAAAGAGAGAGCGAGAGAGAGAGAGAGAGGATTGATTGTTGAATTTAAGGCAATTGAGATTTAATGGTGAAGTGATTAATAGGAGAAACATTAGCAATTTGTTTGGTGGGAAGACGATTTTTTTTTTTTTAGAAGAGGAAGATGATGATTTGAGAGAGATATATAGATAAGAAATGGGCTTTATGGTGGAGATAAGGAGATAATAAGTCAAAAAGAGAGAGAGAAAGAGAGAGGATTGATTGTTGAATTTAAGGCAATTGAGATTTAATGGTGAAGTCATTGATAGGAGAAACATTAGCAATTTGTTTGGTGGGAAGATGATGTGTTGTTTTTTTTTTTTTTTAAAGAAGAGGAAGATGATGAGTTGAGAGATATATATAAATAAGAAGTGGGTTTTATGGTGGAGATAGGGTTGGGATTTATTTTATATTTTTTAGTATTTTAAAATTAATAGAAATTATTTTTAAATTGTTGGACAAGTACAAAAAAAATATGATAAAAATGACATGACTACTGACATGACTCAACATAAGCGTAACAACATTAAATACTACGCTTCAGTTTTTAATATTATATAGAAAGTATTATATAGAATATAAATTATATAGATAAATAGTGCGATTTCGTCAAAGCCCACTATACTTGCACCTTTCATTTTGCTTTCTCGCATGGCACTGGACGCATACTTTAGTCTGAACTATAAGACCACGAAGTACTGCTTTGCCAACTATATATAGTTTTATACATAACGTTGTTAATATGCCTTCAGGTCTTACTAGCTTCTAAACAAAATGAGTGCAAGGAAGCTAACTTGTGCATTTATAACTTTCACTGTGGTTCTGCTATGTCAAAGTGTGCGTTCTCAGCTTCAAGTAGGCTTTTAAAGAAATTTATGTAACTCAGCTGAAACCATAGTTAAAGAGGAGATAAGAAAAGGCATCAGTAGGGACGAGGGAGTGGCTGCTGGTCTTGTGAGACTACACTTCCATGACTGCTTTGTTAGAGTAAGCAAATGTGCTAATATTGCAGCTAATCACTTGTTTTCCTCTCTCTCTCTCTCTCTCTCTCTCTCTCTCTCCAATCACAGCACACTTTTATTTTTATTTTTTGATGATTCGATAGTTGAGGAGGGGGATTTGAACATTAAACATTTTTGTTGGAAACACTAAAATATGTTAATTGAGTTATAAGGCTCTTGGACACTCCATTTTAAGTATAGTAATTACTTAGTAAGCATGTTCATTTCCAATCAATGACAATTAGAGCTTAATTTGATCCATGAGTGACCCTCAATATTTAAAGTGAAGTGAAGAGACTTAAGGGACACAATATTTTTCACATTGTTGATATGGTTTATTGTTGATTGGTCCATAATAATCAATGGCAAATCCAAATGAAAGTAATGTTATTCCAATTACAACAAACCGTGTCAGCAATTGCGAAAAATATTGTTCCTAAAAGTACTTTAAGATTTAATTTCTTGTATATAATGCTATGGTGACAATAATTAAAATTTTAAATTATGTTACACTAGATACATCTCTATATCTAATATTTAATTTTAATCATGAAATGAATCCATTTTAAATAACGTGAGATTAGATATATTTGTAAAATTTAATTGGAACCATGAAACGTGGAATGGATCAAAGAGGCTAGTAACCATTCAAGCTAAATTGATAATTGTTCATGTACAGTTCAAACCATCTATGGGGTATAAAGCATCAAATTTTAATCCATCAAAATAAAGAACTTTTGGTGGGTAACATAGAGGAGCTGAGTAGTACCTAGCAGGAGACGATGCCAATTTATATTCTCAAATGCGTTGAGTCACATATTGAGCAATTTGACAAGAGTAACTAACATGTATAACTTTCAGGGTTGTGATGCATCAGTACTCATTGACTCCACTCCAGGAAACTCAGCAGAGCAAGATTCTCCAGCAAATGATCCCAGTCTACGAGGGTTTGAAGTCATCGATAGAGCCAAGGCTAGACTTGAAGCCATATGTAAGGGTGTTGTTTCCTGTGCGGATATAGTCACATTTGCAGCCAGGGATAGCATAATGATAGTAAGAGATACCTAACCAGCTTACGCTCTTGAAACATTTTAGGCGAATGTTTCTTATTTTCTTCATGCAGGCTGGAGGGTTTGGCTATGAGGTTCCTGCTGGAAGAAGAGATGGCAGAATTTCTCTAGTTAATGAGACATTTACTAACTTACCTCCCCCTACACTGAATGTTGACCAACTAACTCAAGCCTTTGCAAAGAAGGGTTTCACACAAGAAGAAATGGTCACCCTTACCGGTAAGAACTTCACACTACTATCTTGTAAAACTATCCAAATCCATTTACCACCAACTCAATATTATTGAGAAATTTTGAAGAAGAAACAACTAAATAACATAAAGACTAAAGTTAGGGACACTAAATTTTACTGCAGAACTTACGATCGCTAATCACAAAAGAGTAATATCAATCATATTCTTACAACATCAGTTTATTTTGTAGTAAATATTGCACTTTCCTAATATAAAATGTGTTAACAGGAGAACACACCATTGGCCGCTCTCATTGCACTTCTTTCAGTGAAAGATTGTACAATTTCAATGGAACCACAAGTCAGGACCCAAGTTTAGATTCAAAATATGTGACTCAGCTGAAGCAGAGGTGTCCACAAGGCAGCAAAAATCCTAATTTGGTGGTTCCAATGACCACTGATTGCCCTAGCTTCCGTGATGCAGGCTACTACAAGAATGTTCTAGCTAACCGTGGACTGTTCACATCAGACCAAACACTCATGACAAACGCAGCAACAGCAATCCAAGTGAATCAAAATGCCAGGAACCCCAATCTTTGGAGGAGCAAATTTGCTGGTGCTATGTTGAAGATGAGTCAACTTGATGTCTTAACGGGTGATGCTGGTGAGATACGTTCAAATTGTAGGGTGATAACTAGCTAGAGAGAGATGAGAGGGAAGCTTAGTAATCTTTAAGCTAAAAGCTGGATGCGTATTGTGCCTGTAATCAGTATAATCAGAAGGCAAGTAATAATTATTCAAGTTATTGATGCTTTTATTTTGGATTAGTTACTGCCTTGTTGATTACAATCAAGAGAACCGATTGATGTTTAGGATTTAGGGGAACCTCTTATCAGCTAGAGAGAAGCTACTCCATGGACACCAGCCCAACTTTCACAAAGCCTTGCCTTTCTGTTCTGTCACTTCTGTGCCACATACATGACATTTCGCTTGGTAGCAAAAGGGCCCAGTTAAAACCAAAACAGGCTATACAAGGCTTATAAGTTACAACTCAGTAACCAAGAAAGACATCCCCTATTCTAATCTGCCCACCTTAACTATTGAATTATTAACCAAAACACTAAAAATAAAAAGAACGGAAACCAACGAGAATTTAATGTTTAAAGTCTGGACATTCGAGTTATTTTACCAAGTTTGCTAAAACCTAGCAAGTATACCAAACCTGTCAAACCATTGCAGTCAAGATAGCATAAACCGCACTACTCCCTACATTTTAGAAATTCAGTAACCCAACTGCCCCAGAAAAATATTACAAAAAATAGAGCTCAAATTCAAAAGTCTGATAGTCACTTGAGCTTAATTCTAAGATGTTATGTAAGGAGTCTTTAAACACATCCTTTCAGACATTCTAAGCAATTCTAGCAGACAATTCTTACAAGCACTTGTAGAAAGCGTAATTTTGTTAAGGAATCCATAACCCAATTAATTGAGTTGCGGCCTTTCAAGCAACAAAAAAAACCAGTAATGAAAACCTTAATTACTCATGAGTAGAATAACTCATCGGGAAGACAACCTCACTGTGACTGAAAACTGTCTGAGACTCTCAAGTCCAACAAAAAGAGAAAGGTAACTTAACCACCAGATAGATGTGAGCCAAATAGACTACAATAACTAAATGATGAAATAAGTTTCAAAAATCATCAAAAAAAAGTACTGCAGGATAGACTATGGAGCATATCTAAGTGGTGAGCTCCATGATAGCACTGACAATGTCCCCACTGTGAGTCTTGAGAGCCTTGACAGCTTTGCTCCTTGACACACTTGCCTGTGTCATGACCAAATCAATGTCCCGAGGCTCCACGCCAGTTTCGTCCACCTCTTCCTCTTCCTCATCAGCCTGCACTCCAGCAGCTGAAGGAGAAACGTCTGATTTTGCCATAATAGATCCCATGTCAGGCATCCTGAACTGCTGGGCAGCCTGTGTCTGCAATTGTGAGCTCAAGTCCTCTATCTTTGCCTCCCCAAATATGACGTAGGTCTCAGAATGTGGGCTTTTAAAGACATCAGGTTTTGAGATGAAAAACAGTATCTGAATAACAAGAAAACTACGGTGAATTTCCATCCATCATGTAGACAGTTGATTACATCAAACGAGAACAAGATAACAGCTTACATTTTTGGTTCTCTTGATGGTGACCCTGCTAACACCGGTAACAGGTTTCATGCCAAGCTTCAACATTGCCTTGCGACTCTTTTTCTCGCTTCTACTCTGCTTAGAACTCTCATTCCCACCTGCAACTCATTCTCCAATCAAAAAACTTGGACAACATAGAAAATAGTCATATAATTAAACAGCCAAATAAACCCTGGCTTTCAAGCAACACATGGATAAATATCATAGTTGATTAATGAAACCAAATAAAATCAATTCGTTATCATTTAGGAAGCAGTTGTATCTCGCTGTACCAAACAATAACAACCACAACAATCAAACATTAAGTCTCTTCCATTACCTCAAAAGTCAATTTTTTCTACAATATGTTCTCAAAAAATAACAAAGAACAGGAATACTATGCAACCCACTCTTTTATACTTTCTAGCAAATGAACAGAATTATCTCACACAAACAATCCTTTCTTTTGCCATTGCTTAAAGTATGACCGACTCAACCAAACAATTTATATTCTTTCCATTTTTACTTTGCTCAGTCCTCCTAGATACCAATAAAAATCCTTCCTTTATGCCTACATTTTCTCAATTAATACATTTCCACTTAAAATGACTAAAACATATACCCCAAATCTTCAATTAAAAAATGCTCCAAACCCCAATTCAAAAGTCAAAATCTTTACCCAATAAACCAAACCCCACTTGCTCAAAAAATAAGCCCAACACCCCAACTACACAAAATCACTCATATCAAACAAGTAAATATCCTAAAACACAAAATACAAAAAATAAAAAATAAAAAAAATAACAAACCTTGCGCCCCGTCTTCCTTGTCATCCTCGTCGTCGTCGTCGTCGTCGTCATCATCCTCGTCATCCTCGTCCTTCACATCCTCAACAACAACCTCGTCGTTCTGCTAAGAGACACATAGACAAAACTCAAAACCCAAAAAGAAAAAAAGACCCAGAAAATGAATGAAGCATAGAGTGAAGAATGGGTGACCTGGGGTTCAAGAGTCTTCTGGGGCTCGTCGGTGGTTGGGGTCTGGAGCAAGGTCTCGGGCTCTGCGGCCTCAACAACTGGTCCTGGTGACATGGCTTTGAAGCACTTTTGATTTTTAGGGGTTTGGGTTTTATCTTTTGGTGCTTGGAAGAAGAAGATGAGGAGGCGAGAGAAAATTGAGGGACTGAGGTATCAATAGGTGATAAACCTTCTTTTGTCTCTGTGAATAATAAGCCGAGGCTTTTGTTTTGTGTGTGGGGACTATGTGTGAAATAAGATAAGGGTTTTCTCATTAATTGGGCCAACTTAGAGTCCATTTTGAATGTGAGGAGCCCATAAGTAAAGGACCCATATATAAATAAATAAATACATTAATATAATATATATATATATATAAATAATATATTTTGTCCTTAAACTTTTGTACGAGGTTCATTTTTTATCCACAAAAAGATTCAAAATTATTCAAAACTAACCAACTTAGTCTCTAATTACTGTAAAAAAATAAGAAAAATGAGTAATAATTTAAGGTTTAAATTTGGTTTATTGGCTTAGGGATCAAGTTGTCAGTTTTGATTTTTGAAAAGTCTTCACTTAAGATGAAATTAGGGCAAAACTTAGAGCTACTAACTGTATTTTACCCTTTTTTTTTTTCATAAACTTCGAAAAAATTTCACCATATATCTTTCCATCATCTCACATTAACTTTTTATCTTATGTATAAGAGCATTAGCATTGGGGGTATAAAACCCCCCAAGGTGCTATTTTAGCACCTCATATGTCCAAAACCACCAACATCCGGGTTGGTATATTCAGAACTTTTTCCTACCCAAGGTTGTAAATTTACAACCTACTGTAGCTGAGATGTAAACATAAATATACTTGAGTTCAAAAAAAAAAAAACATAAATATACTTATTTAATTCACTCTCTCCCTAGCTGGTAGTGTAGATTTGATGGAGAGAGAAGAAGAGAGGAAAAAAGGGAAGAAAAAGATGGGAAAGAAGAGAGAGAAATGAGTTATTTATATTATTGGATGTGATAGTTTATATTATTTTAATGAGTTGTACGTAAAAATAAAAACTGGAATGTTGTGTAAGTTGTAATATGAGTTGGTAAAATAGATAGAGTAGATTTTAAAGATATAAAATAGACACTTTTTTGCATCTCTGGATACTAGTACTCTAATGTATCATAAAAAAAATACTAAGATCATATATTTCTATCATTAGATAATTAACAAGGACCAATATCATTTAAAAAAAAAAAACAAAACAAAACAAAAAAGGAAACAACACGTGGCGCCAAATGATTGATCATACGCATTGCTAACTTTAAAAATTGACAAAAACACCCCTCTCCATCTAAACTGTCAACTCAGATTGACAAAAAACAATCCTCAAATCTCAAATTAGGGCTTAGAGAAAACCCCCCAAATACTAAATGAAAACCCCAAATTCATATGCATTTTTGTTTTTGAGTGAACATTTTGTTTTTACTTCACAGAAGGAAAAGACAATCATGTGAGAATTCTAACATAACAGCACCTTTATTCAGTGGCATAAAGTATGCATATATGTATCATCTTCTAATAAAATTTTCCTAGTTTGATCATGAGGCAAGGGTCTGCTTGAAAACTAAGGTAACATAATTGGAAAGTATAGTATTCTTAAAAAATCTTTTGTTTGTAAATAATTTAATCGAAATCCAACACATAACCAACAAAAAAAAAAATCAGGGACACGGCGAACCGGGGGGGGGGGGTTGGTTGGTTGGAGAGAGCCGTAAGACTATCACTAAGGTTTTGGAGGTTTTCCCTAGGAGATAGTTTTGTGTCAATTTGGGTTGGGTACATAGGGGGAGGGGTGTTTCAATAAATTTCAAACATCCAATAGTGCATGTGACCAATCATTTGGTGCCACGTGTTGTGTTTTTATTTTAAACGAATTGGTCAATGTTAGATTATCTAATGCTACAAATATACCATATTAGAATTCCGTTCAAACGCATAGAATAAAAGTCAAAATTAATTGACAAAAGGATATAAACTAGAATGTTTTTAAAAAATTTGGGAACGAGCTTTTTACAAATTGGTGATGAAAAACGAATTTCGAGCAAAGATTATGAGAAGATAACTAAGATGAAGAATACAAGTTCTTTTTTCTCTTTTTATTTATTTATTTATTAAGCTTTTAATTTAAGATAGTTATCATCTCAGTTTTTCATCTACTTCTTTTCCATATAAATTTAATTCGAGCCTAGCCAGGGGTTGGTCTGGAATTCGGTATTGACTATTGACACTCTCTTCTACTATAATTTGGATTTTTGAGTAAGACCAACGAAAGCCTTTTTTTTTTTTTTGCTTGAAAAGTATTTATATATATATATATACACACACACACACACACACTAGCTTGAAATGGACTTTGTACCCTTCCAAGAGTCCTCTAATTTTTTGCACAAACATTAGGTCATTATTCTGCAAATTTCTCACTACCTTCATCTTCAAATACATATACACCAATTGACTCATCCCCTAAATCTTTTTTTTTCTTGTGAAATAAAACTTTTATTGCATGGGCAACAAGGGTTTAAAAAAAAAATAAAACCTAGGTTCCTCTCCTCCAAAATTGCAAAAAACGCATAAGAGGGAGGGAGCCCGGCCCACAAAAGAATTTAAAAGAGCCCATTTAGTCAACACGTGTAGAATCTCTAGGAACCCACCCAAAAGAACAGAGCAAAATCCTAAGCTTAACTATGCAATAATATATAATCCACACACGCTACTTGCAATTTTCCAACCAGATGACTTCCCTAAGTTGTTGATGGCCTTTACACAAGACAAACAATCTCCTTTGACAGAAATCTTTAGCAATAGGAAAATGGTGATGTATATCAAATAACTCATTAGACAAAGCACTAATTACTTATATTTATTAATTCTTCACATTGTGATAATTACAAAACGTTTGAAACATACCCACACAAACAAAATGATATTCATAGTTTACAAATGCAAGTATATTTACATAAAGAATGCATTTACTAAGAATAATGTTAGTTATAGAACAATTTTCATCATTTTTTTTTTCATAAATAAGATCATTTCACTCAGGTCAATCATTAACACTACTTTTATTATACGTCAATTGTAACGGATCATGTGAACAATTGTGAAAAAAATGTTGTTGAAAATGATAGGTGCCAATACTTATTGATTTACTTAATGAGAAAGAAAGATAATCTAATTCTACAAGCATAATTAAGTTCAAAGGCTAAGAAAAATAAAGGTACAGAAAAAGAACTGCTTTTAGAAAGGCTAGGCTATCCATCTTTTTCTTTTCAGATAAATGTCACAGCTAGCTTCTAAATTTCAAATTACTTAATGCACTAATTTCATGCTGTTACATCACCTTCTGTATCAGACTACAAAACAAAATGCACTCCTCTTATAACTAAAATGGACGAATTTCATTTGATCCCAACTCTCTCTCCATTCTCTACAAATACTAGGATATCTACATATGTCAATCACGACACATATTCCTCTTCAAAATGAAAAGACTCTTCTACAAAACAGAAAGCTATATTTGACCCAAATATTAAACTCTAAAGCTTGAATTTGACAGCCTCATAGCAAAATAATTTACTTAATCTCTGCCATATGCCATTAAAGGTGGGTTGCCTCTTCTCAAATTCTTTTGGAACTTCCAATATTCTACGTGCTATGAAGCATGACAATGTGCTGGTTCTGGCTCTGTCCAGTACTTGCATGGTGCAGCTGAATCGCAAACATAACAATAACACTGCATTCCATCAATATACGAAAATTTATCAGTATATCTTTATGTATAACAGGTATAGACTATATGCACTTAAACACTGATTAAATTAGCTGTTAAATAAAACTATCACCATCTTGCAGTAGTTCTCATGAGGTGTTGTATGAAAGGGGAAGTTGAGACATGCATGCCTTGAATGTGGATAATCTCTAAGAGCCACCTATTTATCATTAATCAAATTATATATCAAAACCTCTCAGTAAAACACACATACAAACACAAACACTTCCAATGATACTAATATATTGAGATTGTAAATATAACACACTGATAACACAAAAGCAAGTTAACCAGACATCAAGTTTGTGAAAGAAAAAAAGTGCAATCCATACCTGGCCTTTTTCAGCAATAACAAAGAGATCATTAGCACCATCAGGATGACCATCAATAAGATTATTGTTCATGGAGAGGTTGAAGACGTCGTGGGGCTCGTAAGGGTCGAACTCCAAGATGAAACAGTCCTCTATTTCTTCTATGCGCTTCATGTCCGCTTTTTCTTTGAGACAAAATATGGATCTAATTGGAGACCCAATAGAAGAAGAAGAAATGTCTCCGACTTCATAAAAACTTGATTCATCTGAAGAAGTAATTGACTTCATCTGACTAGCAAGTTTTCTCTCTTTCTCGGATGAGAAGGGTGATATATTAAGCTCATTTTCACTCATTTTCTTTCTTCTGTTTTGTTACCGAGTAGTTGAGTCCTTATGAATCAAGACGCAGAGAGTGTACTACTACTACAGCAAAGAAAACTTTCTAAAAAGGCAATGTTAAGTAGACCGTTGGGGTCCTTAACAAAAAAAGATATTGTACTGACGAATTAACCAATGTTGCCTTGCTTCATCTTTTTCTTCTCTCCTCTATAAAAGTTTTGCTTGCTCAATGGGGAAAAAAAATCTACTCCTCCCTTTTGGCCCATTTTAAAAATAAAATAACAATAATAATTAACTGGGAAAATTGTTTCCTTCAAATCCCACATACTAATCCACTGGTAGTCAAATTTACTTCTGAAACATTAATAGAATCCAGTTCTATAAATTAGAGGTAAAAATTAGGGTATCTAGTCAGTTCCTTAAAAATACAGATATTTCTCCTCTACAGTCCATGCTTGAAGGCCCACATTAATGAAGGCATTTCATTCAGAATTAACACTAAACAGGAAGTGGGCACAACTTTAAATAAATTTTCTAATTTAGAACTGCATTTTTTTTTTTTTACACACACTGAAATATTATTAAAACATCAAGAACATCATGGATAAGAGCTTGCTAAATACAACAAGAAATCTCTTCAATCCAAATTACATCATTGATAAGGCTTTGAGCTTGTCATGCTAGAATGTGGGCTGGCTTATTACCAGTCCTTCGCACATGAGGATAACCAACAACCCCAACATTTGAACTCAAAACATGAATTCCTTCCACAATAGCTGCAACCGAAGTAGGAGGCTGTGGAACCTGCTTGAGAACTGCATTGTTTAAAATAATATAAGAAATTGATCTGGACAAGAATTCAATTCCTTCTTTTTTTTTTTTTTAAGTACTGGAAGTAAATCAACTTCATCCGCTCATCTCCAAAAAATTTATGAACTCTTCCAACATGTGCAAGGGGTTTGAATGCTGACAATTTTTTGGGGAGGGATACACAAATCCTTGCTTTCACCTTCTGCAAAAGACCAGGAGTCAGACTCCAGTTCCTTAACTAATAGAATTTCCAACATTTTTCACCCAACTCTCAGTCTCTCACCATCCTTTACATATATCATAGCATGTATATATATTCATATATAAAACAACCCAAAATGAAGGAATAATAGCACATATGCCTCTTTAAATGAAAAAAGGTTTCCTACAGTAGAAACATATCTAAAGAACCCACATATCAAATTCTAGGCATGAATTTGACAGCATTAAAGCAAAACAATTTACTTTTTCTTTTGTCATGTACCACTATACCAGAAAGTCAGAAACCCATTAACTACAATAAAGCACAAAGAAAGAAAAACTTCTTCAATCCCAAACAGCTGGTAGTATATAACACACTGATAACACAAAAGCAAGTTAACCAGACATCAAGTTTGTGAAAAAAAAAAAAAGTGCAATCCATACCTGGCCTCTTTCAGCAATTACAAAGAGATCATTAGCACCATCAGGATGACCATCAATAAGATTATTGTTCATGGAGAGGTTGAAGACGTCGAGGGGCTCGTAAGGGTCGAACTCCAAGATGAAACAGTCCTCTATTTCTTCTATGCGCTTCATGTCCGCTTTTTCTTTGAGACAAAATATGGATCTAATTGGAGACCCAATAGAAGAAGAAGAAATGTCTCCGACTTCATAAAAACTTGATTCATCTGAAGAAGTAATTGACCTCATCTGACTAGCAAGTTTTCTCTCTTTCTCGGATGAGAAGGGTGATATATTAAGCTCATTTTCACTCATTTTCTTTCTTCTGTTTTGTTACCGAGTAGTTGAGTCCTTATGAATCAAGACGCAGAGAGTGTACTACTACTACAGCAAAGAAAACTCTCTAAAAATGCAATGTTAAGTAGACCGTTGGGGTCCTTAACAAAAAAAAGATATTGTACTGACGAATTAACCAATGTTGCCTTGCTTCATCTTTTTCTTCTCTCCTCTATAAAAGTTTTGCTTACTCGATAGGGAAAAAAAATCTACTCCTCCCTTTTGGCCCATTTTAAAAATAAAATAACAATAATAATTAACTGGGAAAATTGGAAAATTTATTTAAAGTTGTGCCCACTTCCTGTTTAGTGTTAATTCTGAATGAAAAGCCTTCATCAATGTGGGCCTTCAAGCATGGACCGTAGAGGAGAAATGTTTGTATTTTTAAGGAACTGACTAGATACCCTAAGTTTTACCTCTAATTTATAGAACTGGATTCTATTAATGTTTCAGAAGTAAATTTGACTACCAGTGGATTAGTATGTGGGATTTGAAGGAAACAATTTTCCCAGTTAATTATTATTGTTATTTTATTTTTAAAATGGGCCAAAAGGGAGGAGTAGATTTTTTTTCCCTATTGAGTAAGCAAAACTTTTATAGAGGAGAGAAGAAAAAGATGAAGCAAGGCAACATCTAAACAGGAAGTGGGCACAACTTTAAATAAATTTTCTAATTCCTTGCTTCATCTTTTTCTTCTCTCCTCTATAAAAGTTTTGCTTACTCAATAGGGAAAAAAAATCTACTCCTCCCTTTTGGCCCATTTTAAAAATAAAATAACAATAATAATTAACTGGGAAAATTGTTTCCTTCAAATCCCACATACTAATCCACTGGTAGTCAAATTTACTTCTGAAACATTAAAAGAATCCAGTTCTATAAATTAGAGGTAAAAATTAGGGTATCTAGTCAGTTCCTTAAAAATACAAACATTTCTCCTCTACAGTCCATGCTTGAAGGCCCACATTGATGAAGGCATTTCATTCAGAATTAACACTAAACAGGAAGTGGGCACAACTTTAAATAAATTTTCTAATTTAGAACTGCATTTTTTTTTTTTTTACACACACTGAAATATTATTAAAACATCAAGAACATCATGGATAAGAGCTTGCTAAATACAACAAGAAATCTCTTCAATCCAAATTACATCATTGACAAGGCTTTGAGCTTGTCATGCTAGAATGTGGGCTGGCTTATTACCAGTCCTTCGCACATGAGGATAACCAACAACCCCAACATTTGAACTCAAAACATGAATTCCTTCCACAATAGCTGCAACCGAAGTAGGAGGCTGTGGAACCTGCTTGAGAACTGCATTGTTTAAAATAATATAAGAAATTGATCTGGACAAGAATTCAATTCCTTCTTCTTTTTTAAGTACTGGAAGTAAATCAACTTCATCCACTCATCTCCAAAAAATTTATGAACTCTTCCAACATGTGCAAGGGGTTTGATTGCTGACAATTTTTTGGGGAGGGATACACAAATCCTTGCTTTCACCTTCTGCAAAAGACCAGGAGTCAGACTCCAGTTCCTTAACTAATAGAATTTCCAACATTATTCACCCAACTCTCAGTCTCTCACCATCCTTTACATATATCATAGCATGTATATATATTCATATATAAAACAACCCAAAATGAAGGAATAATAGCACATATGCCTCTTTAAATGAAAAAAGGTTTCCTACAGTAGAAACATATCTAAAGAACCCACATATCAAATTCTAGGCATGAATTTGACAGCATTAAAGCAAAACAATTTACTTTTTCTTTTGTCATGTACCACTATACCAGAAAGTCAGAAACCCATTAACTACAATAAAGCACAAAGAAAGAAAAACTTCTTCAATCCCAAACAGCTGGTAGTTTTTTCCTTAAATTTCTCCGGGACTTCCAATCTCCAACCTTCTCTGAAGCATGGCAGTGTGCTTGTTCATGCTGCATCCAATACTTGCACGGGGCAGATGAATCGCAAACATAACAGTAACACTGCAATAATTCCATAGATTGAAATTTATTATAGAATGGAGACAAAGTATACATCCCATATTGCTTAAATGTTAAATCCCATTACCAGCTTGCAGTATTGCTCATGAGGTGTTGTCTCAAAAGGGAATTTCATACAGAGATGCCTTGAATGTGGATAATCTCTGCAAGCCACCTATTCACCATCAATCAAAATGAAAACATTTTAGGACGGCACATTCACAGAAAGATTTTGAGTAAAACGCACGCAGCTAGTGGGCTTAAAACAACAAACACCATCCCTTAATAATATTACTTTACAAGCACACCAATCAAGGGCACTCTTGCCTACTCCCTTGCACACGCACTTAGACTCACCTGTACACAACTTTGAGCCACATGGATGGCACACAAAAAACACTCTATCTTACAGTATGTTTGGATGTTTGGAAGGAGAAGAGAGTAGAGGGTAATAGGGGAAGGAGAGGAGAGGAAAGGGGAATGGTTACCTCTTCCCCTTGTTTGGGTTTTTTTAAAATATAGAAATCCCTCCCCTTTGTTTGGATATTTTAAAAATTAAGTACTTTGTTTAGATATTCCAAAAATTAAGTACGTGGAGGAGATGTGAGAGATATAGTCATATAAATTGACAATTACAACACTTTTTGCTAATGCAATTGTTACAAGTGGAGGTGGGGAATTTGATCCATGGTTCTCCTCATAAAGGAGACCAAGCAATGCCACTAAATTACAAGAAATAGATATAAATTGACAATTTTTTTTTTTTTTTTTAATATAAGTGGAACCCCTCCACTCCCCTCCAAATTCATCTGATTTGGGGAAATTAAACATGAGGATTTGGAGGGGTAAGATATCCCTTTCAAATCCCCTCAAACCCTTCCCCCTCCAAACATCCCAACAGGGTTTTACTCACACCTGTGCCAGGCACTGTTGCACAAAAGATACACCTCCTTAGTGTTGCACATAGTTGTTACCTAGTCACACGATGACACCTAGAATTTCAACTCCTAAAATTGTTATCTTTACTTAGTCTCACACACAACATCCTTCCAGCCATGATATATCACTAAAAATCTTCTGTGTCGCCTTCGGGGTAGGTCTTATTGCCATCAACAATCTTCCACAGCACTCCAAATAGGACTTTATGTAGATGCATCAATTACTATAATTGTAGTTGTTGGCCTTCTCCATCGCCCAAGCCATGTTGACAATTTAACTTCATTCAAGCCCACATACTACCAACTAAACTTGACCTCAAACCAATGAAACATCACATGATTGGTGTGATGGCGAAGCTCAACAACAACAACAACAACAATAATTATAGACATGTTAGATGTTACATGTACTTGCACGAAGAGTGGGGCAAATGAACAATAAGATGAACCACTATCCCAAGTGTACCTAACACACTTCAATAGGTACACATCTCTCACACTCAAACCAAACTCTTCCTCACTAATACAATTTTTTTGTCCTTTTAGGGTGTTTGATAAGTTAATTATATTTTAAATGAACGCAGAAAATGAAAGCCAAACTCTCCTATGCTGCCATTCCATGATAACACCAAGCAAAGAAGTACAAAAAACCCATCATTCAATTTCATCAATAACAACAAAAAATTGGGTCTTTTCATGTTCTACATTTCCTTAACAACCAAAACCAAAAAGACCCAAAATGCATAAAAAAGAAAACCCATCACAGAAAAGAGAAAATCATTGAAATGGGTGTGTGATTAAGAATCCAAACCTGGCCTTTCTCAGCAACAACAGAGACTTCATTATCAATAGGACTATTGCTAACAGAGAGCTTTGAGATATCGACGGAGTCAAAGGGATCGAAGTCCAATATGAAGCATTCCTCGATCTCTTCAATGCGTTTGATATCGGTGTTTCTTTTGACGCAAAACACGGGTCTCAACGGAGTCCCATTATCTTCTTCCTCTTCTGAATATCTCTCAGACGAAGAGGGAGATATCTCAATCACCTGTGTCCCATTTTTTGCCATTTTCTGTTTGGTAACCGAGAAAATGATTCCCAGTCTGTGATTTGAGCGATGCCACCGACTACTACTGCTATTTACACTGTGAGCAGAGCGACTCGGATTTCGAAAATATTTAGGTTTTGGAATTCGTGGAGTGGACCGTTGGAATTCCCCACAAATCATCAAACACAATGAGTGAAAATTGAGGAAGCAAACGACGCCGTTTTGTTTTTGTTTTTGTTTTTTGTTTTTTTTTTGTTTTTGTTTTTTTTCACTTCCTAGCTATCATAAAGAAAGGGGAAATATTAAATATATAAATAAATATCTCACTTTTCATATTTTCTTCATTAAAAAAAGTATTCTCCCAAAACAAAAATGGTTTTTCAAGTTTATCATTCTATCATCTCCATCTTATCTATCCTAATTCCCAACATCATAAAAGATTGAGATTAACAAAGGAATATAAATCTGATCAAGATTTTTCTTTTGGTTAAGGATTAATAAAAAAACTAGTAATGTTATTTGCACGCATAAAATGACATAATTTTCTAATTATCATTCATAATTTGTAACGTAGTAAGTTGTACCATTTTATATGTTTTCAATATTTTTAATAAAATAAATAAATAAAGAATGAAGAGTTTGAGGTAAAAAGAAAGTTAAGACTAAGAAGGTTTTGTTTTTGAGTGAAAGTGGATGCCTTGATTTTTTGTAATATTAGAATTTATAAAATAATTGAAGAAAATGAGGACATTCTTCAAGCCACACTTCATGGCACTACTTCTTCTTTTTTTTCTTTTTTTTTCTTTTTTTTTTTTTTTTTTCTTTTTTTTTTTGAGATACACTTCAAGGCACTACTTGATGTGTGTTAGTGTGTAAATTTAAGTGCCTCATCGTCTACTAATAGGCCAAGTTCAGAGAGACAATTCTTCTTGACATAGCAACCTGATCAAAGCTAAGTCTTCACATTCAACAATTAGGTTAGTGAACTCAATTTCCCTGGTAAGAATCAAAGTTTGGAGCACAACCAATGTGCAACAAGTACCATGAAGATGGAGGCTATTAGATTAAGTTCCCATGAATCTAAGGATATAAATAGTGTCATATGATTTAAAATTCTATGCCGCCAAATAATGCAACAATAACTCATTTTAAATGAAGTGTATATTTACTTTTTGATTTCTTAACTACCAAATTTTTACCATGAAATGAACTCTTTTTTTTTTTTTTTTTTTTTTTAAGAATACTAAGTATTTTTAACATATACATACAGAGAGAGAGGGGAAGGTCTTAAAAAAACTAATAGTAGTGTATATCCAAAAAGATCTAACTCTTACATATACAACACAGGTTTTAAACTTCTTTAACTCACACTCATTTTCTAATGTGGAATTAACCCACTTTTTTTTTTTAGAATACTAAGTATTTTTAACACACACACAAGAAGAGAGGAGATAAGGTCTTAATTTTTAAGCAAACGAAAAGAATCCTTTTCCACACAAATTCTAGTACATTATGCAATGATGGCACCAAAATTTTTTACCTGGGGCCAAACTATTGTATTGAATATAAACTAAAAATACATATATACAAAAAAAAAAAAAAAAAAACTCTTTCTCTTCTTTATCTTTAGGGTAGTTTCATGTTTGATTACACCATAATATAGTGAATATTCACTCATGTTGTTCCTTCACCAATCTATAATAGGTAATTAATCAAACATTAAAGTTAGTATTTATCAAAAAATCATGTTATTAGATAAAATACATCTTTAAATAAAAAGATATATATATCTTTCCAAGAAATATGAAGGAGTATAAATATTGGGACTCCTCATTCATTTTAGATTATTTTCTCTCTCTCTTTAACGGTGTCGTTGATTTTCACCCTAATGGAATTACCAAGAAACACTAAATGTAGAGCAGTATGGTTGTTATACTAAGTTACTAACTTCTTTTGAGATTTTGAAAACATGAGACATCTTCTTTTATTTTATTTTATTTTTCTTAATTTTCCTTATTGAAAAAATTCAATTTAGACCCCTACGTGTTTAATAATGTGAAATTAATAAAATTAACAGTTAAACCCATCAATTAAATAAAACAATCCAACAGCATATATATTGACTTGCAACTATATAAAGATGGTCACACAAAGATTGATTAGTCAGGAATTGGAAAACCTAAGGAGAATCTCTCAAAAAATAAAAACCACTTGTTGGGACAAAAAATCCTTTTAAAATCGAGTTCAAATTTTCTGCCTCATTCTTCCTGCTCCACTCTATATTCCACCAATAAATACTTGTCACGTGTTCACCTAATTAATTAAATACTATCATTATTGACTTATTAATACTACAATTATTAATTAATAGTAGTATTTAATTAATTAGATGAACACGTGACAAGTATTTATTGGTGGAGTATAGAGTGGAGCAAAAAAAGTAGGACAGAAAATTTGGACTCTTTAAAATCTACCATGTAACGAACACTCGAACAATTACAAACACCCGCTTGTATTCCTACCTCGATAATCTCAGAGTCAATGGAATCCTTCTTTAACAAGAACATATGACATTGTAGTGAACTTCACTGAAGATTTGTAGTTTTGTGGTTTCAAACTCATAAACTCAAAGTGGGTTTGACTTATGAGTGGGATAATGGAAGGAATATTTTATCAAACACTTGGTATTGGATAACTATAACATTGGTTGGAAAAATAAGGCTCATGATCAAGACCAAAGTAAGAGAGAGAGAGAGAGTTTGCTCCAATTTTTTTTTTTTTTAAGTAAGAGAGAGAGTATTAGATTTTTCTCTTTTTGCACAAGCAGACGAGTTGGGTTAAAGAGCTTCACTCTCTCTATATCCATCAAATCCTTTATGTGCCGCACCTATGAGACGCATTTCTCACTGATATGTGGGTCTCTTGCGTTTCTATATGTGAGTGAGATATGCGTCTCATAAATCCAGCGCAGCTGTGCAAGAAATACTTTCTCTTCTATTCCTTATTTTGACTAAACAAAATGTTGTGTGTTGGTGGGTTCTAGTTAATTCAATTGGTAAAGTTTCTGATGGTTGTATAAGAGATTTGGAGTTCAATCTCCGCCTACACTAAAAATTGATTAATGTCTTGGTTTGATGATAAATAACTATTATCAGGAGTGAAGGCCATAAGTTGAAAATCTCTCCCAAAAAAAAAATTGTGTTTCACCGAAAATGGCTCAGAGAGTGAAACCCGACAATCTTGCCTCTATCAAGTTCAAGAGAAACAAATCTTTGTACTCTTTCTGTAAAGTCCTCACGGATCGATCAGTGGCTCAAGAACCCAAAACCTTCCCTATTTGCTTTCTTAGCCATAAAGGCTGATGATGAACTAAAAACCCCAAGCTAATTCTAAGAGAACGAAAATGACTGCTGACCTCCACAACCAAAAGCCTCTGTGTGTATCCTCTTATTTCAACAATGGCTGGCCCTAAAATAAATTAAATCCAAGTTAGAAAACGAAAACTAAAAAATAATAATATTGTCAACTTTTTTTTTTTTTTTTATAGGAAATAATTGTCAACTTAAGTACTTAACTGTTGTGAATTGTAAAAAATGTTGTACCTCTAACATTATTCCTAAAGAGTGTGCTCGAGCAAGCTTTAAATCTTTAAAGTAAGTATTCAGCCGAAAAAACAAAATCTTTGAAGCAAGTGTTTGGTAGACTTTGGAACAAAATTTTTGTGTGAATGATTGATAACTAAGACTTGCTTGAGCGAAATTAATCCTGCAGATGCCAAATCTTTTAGCAGCTTCACATTTGAATTTTCATTTACATAATTACAACCTTAATGCAAATTACACTGTCACAGATAATTTGTCAATTTAAATCTTAACTCTTGTAGTATATTATTCTGATTAGAACACACCTTTTGAGGATATTTTCGATGAAAACTTTAATTCCATTTGTAATGATGTCAATGGTAATAAAATTTTCTAATTATGAATCTTATTGGCGTAAACTTTAAACCACACTTTCCGGAGAAAATGGGCAAATGCCCCTTTCAAAAAAAAAAATAGCATTTTGCTCCTTTTCCCAAACTAATTAGAAAAATGCCCTTATTTTGAAACTCGATTTTCTTAAAATCGAGTTATTAAAAAAAAAAATTTGAAGCCCTATAGTGGCATTTTTAGGGAGCCTATAGTGACGTTTTAATAACCTATAGTGGTGTTTTGTAATTCAAATTCCATGAAGTCGAGTTACACGCAAATTTTTTTCTTTTTCTTTTTTTTTTACCTATAACGCGACTTCATAGAGATCGAGTTACAAAATGCTACCATAAGTCCTTAAAATGTCACTATAGGCTCCTTAAAAACGCTGCTATATGACTTAATTCGATTTTGAAAAAATTGATTTTCAAAAGAGGAGCATTTCCTTAATTAGTTTAAGAAAGATGGAAAAATGCTAAATTGTTTTTTTAAAAAGGGCAAAGGTCAATTTTTTTCCACACTTTCTATAATAAAGATTAAAGAGGACACAGAGCACAATAATTGAAACTTCAAATTGCGATAACTACAACTTGCAGTCCTTTTCTTTAAAACGTTTTAATTAAGATAATGTTTACATTGAATCGCACAACAATATAGTATGATGAATAAGACCGATATCTTTTTGTATTACATATGATATGATTTGGTGGAATAAATAAATAAATAAATAAAAGAGTAATTTTGAGTAGTCAAGGTCAGGTGCCATATCTTGTAATCTGCTTTTTATATAGCATAATTTAAGCTATTGAAAACTACATTGTAAAGGCCACTGCCTCTAGGCTTAAAATAATGCTGAAACCAAATTCTGGGCATTTCCCTTTGTTGTTATTTTTGACTAAGCGTCTAAGCAAGACCTCTTTGCTTAACATGTCTATGTAGAATTGTAGATGATGAATTTGGTGGCACGTCCTGCGTGCCCAAACGGCCAAACCTTATTATCATAATGGGACTAATGACCATCTCTCGATTGTAGAAACTAACCAAAGTCAGATGTGTGTCCAGAAAATCTATTAATTAACAGGCAATAGAATAATATTTGTATGAAATGGTCACCTTTTCTTGTTTATAATTAAAAAATAATAATTTGCCCTTTGGACCAGGGCATGTTGGAAGGAGTATCGGCACGTGATGCTTGAGTGTTGTGCTGGTTCGAATTACACACTTCAATGAAAAAATGCTATAGTGTGATGTGGATAGCCCTAATCTACCTAAAGGTGCTCCACGCCATGCTAAATTCGGGTTTAAGTGGACAGAGTCAGTGACCACATGCACAAGACCCCTTTTTCTCGTTCATCAAAATTAAAAAAATAATAATTCCTATATATATTTTGACATCTTGAATGCGAGATTGAAATTATCTTAAAGGTTGATAGTTGATACTAAAATATACCATTAATCAGTAGCTATTTTGGCCGAAGGTTAGTTGTGCTGAACTAATCAAGTTCAGCATATCTTTTAATTATAAAAAATACTACATGAAAAAGAATCCAGGTTTGGTGGGAAAGTAGGTGAAGAATTTAACATTTGGTTCTGACTTTTCTTGGGCTTTATGTGGTTTTGGAGAACATTGTGTTAGCCTCCAGAAAAACGGTGGGGTCAAGTCTTGGTAATACCTTTCTTCGCCAATAGCTGCGATCCTTGGCTTATTCTATCTTATAATTTCTAAATTCTAACTTCTAAGATCTAGAAGTTTGGTGAGATGTTATCCCATTTGAAATGTCAATGCCACCCAATCAATAAAAAGCCATACTTGTCCGCAAAAGACAAGCTGTGGCTACTCTTTTCAGGGACCATATTTCATTGTAGGACAACAATGATTTTCTTCCTAGCAATTTATGTGTTTCAAAAGCCAAGAGTAGCACTTTCAGAAATGGGAACTAAAAAAAGTGGTGGAGGCCATGTATATAGCTTTCGAAGCACCCTATCATGGAAGTGAAAAAAATAATTCTTTAAGGACCATCAAATTGCTTGCATAAACCATAGCATATTTATGCATGGATTGTATTATTTAGCATTCTTCCTTCTGCACATTGAAATAATGCAATCCAACGAGTTAGAAAATTAGCAAGTATAAGTACTCTAGTCATTATTGTAATGATTAGTTTCTAAGAAAATAAGGTGGGTTATTAAGTGGATTGCAAGAAATCAATAAACAAGTGCAGATATGACGCATCAACCAACAAGGCACAATTGTTTTTTAAGTGATGATATAGTTGGATGATCCAATAACAATTAGTATAACATGCTGGTCGAGCCCACTGGCTCCACTCACCAACTAATTTGGTTCCCCGATCCTAACTTAGGAATGTGACTAATAATTAATAGTTTTACCCATGAATTTTTCTGGGAAATTAGGAAATGAAAATTGAGAAAAATTATAGCTTGTTTGGATTAAGAGGGAGGGAGGTGGGGTAGAAGTGATTAGAGTAGAATTAGCTTAATATTAGACTAATTTTTAACTAACTCTACTCTACTTCTCTTAATCCAAGCAAGCCATAAAGCTTCACGGACAAGCTCTACCTCCTATTTCTTGTGTACCATTAAATGAGAAAAATATCCACCACTTTGTTTGATTGCTAAAAAGAAATGACAACAAATTTTATATGCTTTAAATAATCTTGCAAACTAATTTCTCCAAAGACAATTAGTCTTTTTGTTTACTATATTATTCAATTGATAAACAGAACACGTACCATAGATTTATAAACTAATGGAAGAGCATTGTTCTAACTATGATTTAAAAAATATTTGTATTAATCACTAACTTGTGCAATGCAATTGAGGAATGATTTTGCAAAATGATATAGTTAATAATATCAATAAATAAAAAATCAAATCAAAGAATTTGTTAGAAAATATCAAATATAACTCAATTAAATTTGGTTAAGATTGGAGAGAATTAAACGTAATTTATTCACGTTTTTTTAGGAATAAGTTGATTTAGTCAAACAAAACTTGCCACATATGAGGTCTAATTAATTTCAACTAACACTTATTGCTATTTAATTAATAAAAATAATAAATAAGGGATGCTACTTCTACAACAATTTTACAACAAATCACAGGTGGTTAGTTGTTATTGGTTCAAATTTAAAACTAACACTATGATTACTTTTTTGCCCCAACAATAACAACCTGTCACTTAGGATTTGTTATAAAAATATTGTAAAAATGTTGTAGACATATCATTTCTCATAATAAATTAGATATTTATGATAAAAGTTGAGTTCTAAAATTCATGTTTGTTGCAAGTATTCAACCTATGTAATACTTCTCAAAAAAAAAAACCCTATGTAATACAAGTCATATGATGAATTACATTGTAGGACAACAATGATTTTCTTCCTAGCAATTTATGTGTTTCAAAAGCCAAGAGTAGCACTTTCAGAAATGGGAACTAAAAAAAGTGGTGGAGGCCATGTATATAGCTTTCGAAGCACCCTATCATGGAAGTGAAAAAAATAATTCTTTAAGGACCATCAAATTGCTTGCATAAACCATAGCATATTTATGCATGGATTGTATTATTTAGCATTCTTCCTTCTGCACATTGAAATAATGCAATCCAACGAGTTAGAAAATTAGCAAGTATAAGTACTCTAGTCATTATTGTAATGATTAGTTTCTAAGAAAATAAGGTGGGTTATTAAGTGGATTGCAAGAAATCAATAAACAAGTGCAGATATGACGTATCAACCAACAAGGCACAATTGTTTTTTAAGTGATGATATAGTTGGATGATCCAATAACAATTAGTATAACATGCTGGTCGAGCCCACTGGCTCCACTCACCAACTAATTTGGTTCCCCGATCCTAACTTAGGAATGTGACTAATAATTAATAGTTTTACCCATGAATTTTTCTGGGAAATTAGGAAATGAAAATTGAGAAAAATTATAGCTTGTTTGGATTAAGAGGGAGGGAGGTGGGGTAGAAGTGATTAGAGTAGAATTAGCTTAATATTAGACTAATTTTTAACTAACTCTACTCTACTTCTCTTAATCCAAGCAAGCCATAAAGCTTCACGGACAAGCTCTACCTCCTATTTCTTGTGTACCATTAAATGAGAAAAATATCCACCACTTTGTTTGATTGCTAAAAAGAAATGACAACAAATTTTATATGCTTTAAATAATCTTGCAAACTAATTTCTCCAAAGACAATTAGTCTTTTTGTTTACTATATTATTCAATTGATAAACAGAACACGTACCATAGATTTATAAACTAATGGAAGAGCATTGTTCTAACTATGATTTAAAAAATATTTGTATTAATCACTAACTTGTGCAATGCAATTGAGGAATGATTTTGCAAAATGATATAGTTAATAATATCAATAAATAAAAAATCAAATCAAAGAATTTGTTAGAAAATATCAAATATAACTCAATTAAATTTGGTTAAGATTGGAGAGAATTAAACGTAATTTATTCACGTTTTTTTAGGAATAAGTTGATTTAGTCAAACAAAACTTGCCACATATGAGGTCTAATTAATTTCAACTAACACTTATTGCTATTTAATTAATAAAAATAATAAATTAGATATTTATGATAAAAGTTAAGTTCTAAAATTCATGTTTGTTGCAAGTATTCAACCTATGTATTACAAGTCATATGATAAATTTTATTTGGTGACTCATTAATTATTGAGATAATTTTTTTTGGATGAATTTTTTTGGGTTTTGTTTTTAAAGTTTAAACCATTTAAGATTTAACAGAATGTCTTAAATCAACAAAGTTGAATTGTCTACTAAAAAGGTCAAAGACTCAAAATGACTTTTTCTTTTTCTTTTTATGGAAGTCAAAAATGACTTTTTCTTTTTTAATGAAGATTTTAGTTTGAATTTTATAGTGATTACATACTTTTTTTTTTCTTTCATCATTTTGTTCCGATCCACGTATTGATGTTTTCTGCAAATCTAATTAGGCGTGTCTTCTAGAACTTAAAAAAAAGTAGCTTAGTGCAATTAAGGCCTGAGCATATTAGAATTTCAGATGCTCACAGAAAGCAACCATGTTTCAGTTAATTTTGTAGAGGATTAATCCGAAATTCCCAACCTTTGAGAAAAATAAATAAATAAAGGAAACACACATCAAAGAAAAATAATATCACGCACAAGACAATATTTACGTGATTCAGTAATTTGCCTACGTTCACGGATTTGCAGGGATTTCACTATTATCAAAAAAAAAATACAGAGTACGGCTACAATGTTTTTCACTCTCTCAA
The DNA here is from genome assembly GCF_002906115.3 of Quercus suber. Classification (NCBI taxonomy): domain Eukaryota; kingdom Viridiplantae; phylum Streptophyta; class Magnoliopsida; order Fagales; family Fagaceae; genus Quercus; species Quercus suber. The sequence goes on from NW_027070098.1 coordinate 215,981, forward strand.
AACAACAACAAGACTAAACTCTAATCACCAAAAAACGATTTCTATATCCTGCGCACAAAATTCATAATGGGCTACAAAACAGGCCAAAAAATTTTCCCTTATCCATGGAGCAGAAGCTTAGGCCGACCCATGCAACATTATTCGAGTCAGGTCAAGTCATCAACTGAATCAAACATAACTAGACTCCACAAAACCTAACAAATTCCAAAGCTAAATTAATAGCCAGTTAACCACAAATTTATTCCTCTTCTATTTTAATAAAGTTGGTTAGAGAAGGAAGCAGACTAAAGTGTCTATTATTCAAGCAAAAAAAAGGAGTAAAAGTCAATTAAAGATGATGAAGCGTAAGTTCATCAGTCGAAATGGGCAGATGGAACCAATCGTCAACCTGTATGAACGTACCCTCAAAATGGTCACCGATGTGATACCTGCCACAACGTTTCCGTTGTCAAAGTTAGTACAAGGTAACTCTTTGCAACATGAAAATGGAACTGTAGAAAATACCAGTGAAATTATCTCAGTATTTTTCCGTACCTTGTGTTGACACTGTGAGGGCCTTTTATATGTCTTCCCAGCTTCTTCTAGCTGTTAGGGGCAGTAATGGTGGCCTTAATGTCCCTTTTGGTAACGTTTTGTGTCTTATAATATTGTTCCAATGTGCTCCAACGGCTCATACAGTTGGTTCTGTAACCGTTCCATGTTTAAGTGGCTGCATTGAATGGCTTGGTTGTCTTCGTCAGTAACGTGGGTATTTACTTTGTCTTTCCTGAGGGTGTCCTTGTCTATATTGATGGGATCGTCCATGTGAGACGGACTCGTCGATCCCATCAGCTACCCCCCGATTCTGTGTTCGTTGTGATTTGTCATGACAATCATAGAATATGAAGGGTTACAGGTTGCCAATGACACTTGGGGTTTTGCTCCGTATTAAGTGCGAAGTGGCTGTGCTCCACAGATCGTGGCATACGTGGCACGTGCTGACTGGTGGAGTTAATGCTCTAACTAGTGGGACTATTAAGTTTCCCGCCGGTCTTTCCGTTTTTCGAGCCTTGGTTTTTAAACTCCTCCCCTCCTCATCTTTTCTTTTCACTTTTCTCAAAAATTTTCAATCATTGCTTCTTCTCCATTAGCCTCCTTCTGCTATCTTTCTTCAAATTGGTGTGCTGTTTGGTAGTGCTTCCTTGGTCTACCATTGTTTAAGGTACGTTCTTTTCCTGCTTTTTCCTTTTCTCGTTTTTGTTGTGATATTGTTTCTGATTTCCTTCTTTTCCTTTCCTTTTTCTTTTCACTTGCTTTCGATTTCTTTGGGGTTTAGTTTGTATTGTTACTCCCTGCGCTTCTTTTTGGGTTTTCATGGTTAGTAACTCTAAGGTTAGGATTGCTTGTCCCTCAGTATCTTTTCTTTTCGCACGTTTGGGGGGGTCTTTAGGCAATTTTCCAGACCTTGAAACTTTGTTTTCGAGGGTAGTGTTCTGAATGTTGTATTGGCTGAGCTGTTGCCTCTAATACGGCAATCAATTGACTGGTTTGAGGGTCAAGATAAAAGGGGAAGAACGATGTCTAAGGTTAGATCTAGTGACCTCGAGACTGGGTTATCGTCTAGCGATGATCCAGTGGAGGGGGATACAGCTATGTCCACTCCTTATGTGGTTAGGGCTTTTTATGCTCTCAGGGAGGCTTGTGGATTAGATGTTGAAATTGTGGGTAGATTCAAGGATAGGTTTCAGTTTCCGGAGAGGGTTCGTGTTCGTCGGCCTAGTGACGAGGATAGAGCTTGTCACTTTTTTCCTAGTGAGGTGTGCTTCTATAAGGCTGTCTTCATTTGTGGACTTAGATTCCCCATCCATCCTTTCTTGATGGAGCTTTTAAGTCATTTCAGGATTGCTCCTAGGCAACTAATGCCCAACTCGTGGAGGATAGTGGTTAACTGTATGAAAATATGATTGGCTGCTGACGGGGACATGATTAAGGTAGGTGAGCACGTCTACCTATATTGTTTGAAAGAGTCTAAGGAATATGGATACTATAAGCTGGTACCTTAAGAGAGGACGACCAAGATTGTTAAAGGATTACCTTCGTCCTTCATGTACTAGAAGTCAATATTTTTCTTTGTAACTGGGGATGATTTTGAGACTCCCTCCAGTAGGGGTTAGGGTGAAATTTCGAGGTTGCTTCGTCGGTGGGGAACCCCGACTTTAGGTGCGTCAGTTTTTCTTCTTGTTACTTTAGTTCTGCCGTACCCACTAACTTCTTTATCCTTTGTTTTTCACAGTGAAAAGACAACCTAAACTTAAGGGCAGGTACAAGGAACGCGTTGATTAGGCAATTGAGTACGCCAAGATGATCGAGAGTTAGGACGACCTGGTAGACCCGCAGACTCTGGCTTTTTATCATCTTGGTCCTAACCCGTCTTCTTTCATTTTGCACAATATTGAGATTGAAGGAAAAAAGAGTAAATGTTGAACTCATCGGTAAAAATTCTCTTCTTTATTATTTTTTAACAAGTGTTTCCTTCTGGCAGAAATAACGACCAAATTCAATAAGGATCTCTACGCAAAGATGAGGTCGAAGAAGGATAAGCCTCTATCGAACCTAGGGAAAAAGACAGTGCACATCACAAGGAAGGGTGGCTCCGTCACTCTAGCTGCCTCCGTCAATCCAATATTTTCTGTGGGTGAGATGACGAGGACGGCATCTCCAACGACATCTGTGGAAGAGATTGGTGGCACTCCCATCTCCAAAAGGTCGCGGCTGTCTGAAAAGGAGAAGGAGAAGACCGACTCTCATTCATCTACAATCTGGAATAACAAGAAGATGGCAGTGGACAGGGCTCACGAGGTTGTGACTGCCGCGGATTTGAAGGCCTTATTTGGCATCCCTTTTAATGATGTTGCGGCTCGCCACGACCACAAGCTCGTCCAGGTATATTGTTTTGTGCAACTTTGAATTTTTTTTTTCGGCATATTGACGTCTCTAGCCTTCTTTTTAGGTGTTAAGGGAAAGTATTCACCTTACTTCTGAGTATTTTACTCAGGAGGCTAAGGTGGCGTCCCTTACATCTAGGATGGACGCTCTGGAGGCGGAGAACTCCAAACTGAAGAAGAACCTTATTGACTCCATGGGTGAGGCCACTGTCTTGAAAGAGCAAGTGAAGAAACTAAATGACGACCTCAGAGTCGAGTGTCAACTGACCATAGAGAAGGACGAGCAGCTTTTAGGGGCCAAGGAGAGTCTAAAGACCATCACTGCCAGGTTCGTCGAGGCCTTCCAAACCACTGATGAGTACAACACCGTGCTTCTCAGTTAGTATTTTAAAGGTTTCGAGCTCCTGAGAAGATATCTTATGAAGCATCCTTCTGGGGTGGATATGGAGAGGCTGGATTTGGAGGAAGTGGACCAAGAGATGGCTGCTGACGAGGTTGCTTAATCTTCTGCCACTGAGCCTGAGGTCCTCGAGAATGATCCAGTCAATGATGCTCCTACTAGTGATGGTGCTACTGCTGACACCTAGACCTGATACTTAGTGGAAATTTTCTTCTTTTTTTTTTTTTTTTTGGATGCCCTCTATGTTTTGGGCAGTTTTGTAAATTTAATTTCTGCACAATTTTACTTTCGTCTATTTTGAGAACAATATTTTTAGCCTAGGGTTTATGGACTTTTAGCTATAAAAACAATGGTAATTTGCCCGTTTGTTTTGGGCTTTAATTTAACTTGCTTCTCTGTACTTACTTGCACTTGTGATTGCATGTTCTTTAGTTTGTGATATGCTGGTGGCACCTTTTGCTATCCCCTCTCTTCATTAGTATCTTTCGTCTATTATTTCATTACTGGTAGCTTAAATTCGTCTAGGCAGAATCTTGCTACTTAGCCATTTTTGGCCTTCGTGACTTACACCCCTTTTTGGGATCTTTTAATCGTTTGTAACTTACATCCGTCTAGGTGGAATATTGTTACTTAGCTATTTTTGGACCTTGTGACTCACACCTCTTTTTGGGATCTTTTAATCGTCAGTAACTTACATCTGTCTAGGCGGAATCTTGTTACTCAGTCATTTTTGGCCTTTTGTGACTTACACCCTTTTAGGGATTTTGTAGTCGTTAGTAACTTATATCCGTCTAGGTGGAATCTTGTTACTTAACCGTTTTTGGCCGTTGTGACTTACACCATTTTAGAGATTTTGTTGTCGTCAGTAACTTACATCCGTCTAGGCAGAATCTTATTACTTAATCATTTTTGGCCTTTGTGATTTACACCCTTTTAGGGATTTTGTCATCATCAGTAACTTACATCTATTTAGGTAGAATCTTTTTACTTAGCCATTTTCGGCCTTTGTGACTTACACCCTTTTAGGGATTTTGTCGTCGTCAGTAACTTACATCCGTCTAGGCCGAATCTTGTTACTTAAACATCTTTGTACTTCCTACTGAATTAGATCTGCTCGTCACGGAATCGTTAGCTGAATAATTCATTTATTAATTTCAATAATGAATACATTTAACTGTTACATATATTGATGGTATTTCTTCAAGTATTCAATGTTCCATGGTCTCGGGAGTCTTTGTCCATCCAAGGTTTTCAGGTGATAGCTACTTTGTTTGGAGTAATGGATGACTCGGTAGGGTCCTTTCCATGTAGGGCTGAGCTTTCCTTGAGTGGGATCTCTAGTTGCCGAAGTTACTTTGCACAGGACAATGTTGCCTATATCAAGTCGCCTGAGTTTTACCCTTTTGTTGTAATAGTCAGTCATCTTCTACTGGTACTTCGCAATTCTGTTGTAGGCTTTGTCTCTTACTTCGTCTAAACAGTCCAGGTTAACTCGCAAACGGCCATCATTGGCTTCTTCGTTGAATACTTCTCGCCTGGTGCTGGTGATTCCTACTTCGACTGGGATCACTGCTTCAGTGTCATAGGTGAGTCTAAAGTGGGTCTCTCCCATCGGGGTTCTTACTGTGGTTCTGTAAGCCCACAAGACATTGGGCAATTCTTCTGGCCAAGCACCCTTCGCATCATCCAGCTTGGTTTTTATGATCTTGAGTAGCGTATGATTCGTCACCTCCGTCTGTTTGTTTGCCTGTGGATGTCCTGGTGATGAGAATTGGTTCTTGATTCCCAGGCCTGAACAGAAATTCTTGAAGCCTTGGCTGTCGAACTGTTGTCCGTTATCTGATATAATTGCCCTTGGAATCCCGAACTTACAAATTATATTCTTCCACACGAAACTTCGGATCCTCGCTTCAGTGATGGTCGCCAATGGTTCTGCTTCAACCCATTTTGTAAAGAAATCAATAACAACTAGTAAGAATTTTACCTGACCTTTGCCTAAGGGCAGTGGGCTGACAATGTTAATTCCCTATTGTGCAAACGGCCACGAGGTCGTTGTTGTCATCAATCTCTCTACTGGAAATCGTTGGACATTCTCAAACCGTTGACACTTGTCACACTTCTTGACGAACTCTGTTGCATCCACCTGCATAGTAGGCCAGAAATAACCTGTTCAAATGATCTGGGCCAGCATGGTCCCTACAAACCCCTTCATGGATCTCTTCCAGGATGTACTTGACTTCTCCTTCATTAATGCACTTCAAGTAAGGCATGGAGAAGCCTCTCTTGTATAGGGTGTCATTGAGGATCGTAAATCTGGCTGCCCTCTTCTTGATCTTCCTGGCCTCGTCTGTATTCAGAGGGAGGTGCCTGTCCTGGAGGAAGGATATGATGGGCGTCATCCAGCTGTTTGAGCTCTGGATTGTGAATGTTGGGACTTCTTCAATGCTGGGGTTTTTCTGGATTTCCATCATCAAGTCCATACTCGTCGCCCCTTCTTCTGACGATGCTATCTTCGAGACTTCGTCTACCACCATATTTTGGCTTCGGGTATCTGTACAAATTCCACTTCATCGAATTCCTAAGTCAAACGTTTCGTCAGCCTAAGGTACTTTTGCATTCTCTCTTCCTTTGCTTCATATTCTCCCTTGATTTGCCTAATTACTAGTTTTGAATCATTTTGGACTAACAGGTTCTTAGCCCCAAACACCTTTCCGAGTCTTAATCCTGTCAGAATTCCTTCGTGCTCGGCCCCGATGTTAGTGGCCGAAAATTTCAACTGAACTCCGTCCTTTAGTACTTCTCCATCTGGGGTGATTATGACAACCCCTACTCCCCCCTTCTTTCGGGCTGACGAACCATCTGTCTGTATCGTCCATTTCTTGACATCGTTGGTGAGATTGTCCTCGTCCGGGGAAGTGAACTTGGTGATGAAGTCCACCAAGGCTTGTGCCTTAATGGCTGTCCTGGGATGGTACTTGATGTCAAATTGGCTGAGTTTGATTGCCCACTGGACCATTCTTCCAGCTGCTTCAGGCTTGTTTATGGACTTTTTGATAGGTTGGTCTGTCATCACCAGGATTGGATTTGTTTGGAAGTACTGTCTCAGTTTTCGTGAGGCAACTATTGACACAAATGCAATCTGCTCAATTTTTGGATACTTGGACTCAACCCTTTGGAAAGCTTGGCTGACGTAGTACACTGGGAGCTGTTTCTTGTCTTCTTCTCGAATTAGAGCTGCACTCACGATTGTATTTGATATCGCTAAGTACAAATATAGGTTTTCCCCTTCTTTTGAAGGACTCAAGAGGGGTGGTGCTCAGGTAACGCTTTAGTTTCTGAAATGCTGCTTCACACTCGTCTGTCCACTCAAATGCCCGTTTCAAAGTCTTGAAGAAGGGGAGGCATTTTTCCATCGCTCTAGAGACGAACCTATTAAGAGCTGCAATTCTTCCTGTGAGCTTTTGGACTTCCTTGACGATCCTGGGTGATGCCATGTTGATTATGGCTTGCACCTTCTCCAGGTTTTCTTCTATTCCTCTTTGGGATACCATGAATCCCAAGAATTTTCCTGAAGCTACACCAAAGACACACTTATTAGGATTCAACTTTATCTGGTGTTGTTTTAGGGTGGCGAACGTCTCCTTCAGGTCATCCAGGTGGGCAAGTTCTTCCTTACTCTTAACGAGCATGTCATCCACATATACTTCCATATTCTTGCCGATCTGTTTGCTGAACATTTTGTTCACTAACCTCTGGTAAGTAGCTCCTGCGTTCTTTAATCCAAAAGGCATTACCTTATAACAATAGAACTCCTGACTTGTAATGAAAGCAGTCTTCTCTTGATCTTCCTCAACCATTTTTATCTGGTTGTATCCTGAGAAAACGTCCATGAACGTCAACAACTTATGTCTAGCGGTAGAATCCACAAGCTGGTCTATCCTTGGTAAAGGAAAACTATCCTTCAGGCATGCTTTGTTCAGGTCCGTGAAGTTCACACACATTCTCCATTTCCCATTTACTTTCTTCACTAGGACGACATTTGCGAGCCAATCAGGATAGTATACTTCCCGAATGAACCCTGCCATCAACAATTTGTTAACTTCGTCTATAACCGCCTAGTCTCGTTCTAGAGCAAAGACTCTCCGTTTTTGCTTGACGGGCTTCCTCTCTGGGTCCACGTTTAACTTATGTTGAATGACTTCTAGGGATATGCTTGGCGTGTCCTCGTGACTCTAGGCGAAGACATCTTGGTTCTCTCTTAGGAACTGGACGAGCCTTAATTTCATCTCAGGACTTAACGTCATCCCTATCCTCGTCGTCTTGGTTGCCTCTTCTTCGTCTAGCTCCACCATTTCCAGGGCTTCCATTTTGTCTTCTTCTTTCTCTTCAATCATCCATGTGTGACTGCCTTCCATTTGTTGAGCGTGGGCCTCCTAATAATCACATTGTAAGATGAGGGGCAATCTACCACAAAGAAGTCTATCTGACGAGTTAACTACCTCAGGTAAGTCCCCACTGTTACTATCAACATCATTATGCCCTTAAGATATACTCTGTTTCCACTAAAACTGACGAGAGGGGAGTCAAATGAGCGCAGTCTCTTTGGATCTAACTTCAGCTGTTGAAAAGCAAGGAGGTAGATAATATCTGCAAAGCTACCGTTGTCTACAAGGATCCTTTTGGTGTTGAATCCTTCTATAGTCAACATTATAACCAAATGATCATTGTGAGGCTACTTCACTCCCCTGGCATCTGCTTCATTGAAAGACATATCCTGGTCCGTCCGTCGTTGCTTGGACGGAGGTATTATGTAGACGCTGTTCACTTGCCTTTGACATGCTTTCCTGAGGGATTTGAATGACCCTCCTAGGAACGATCCTCCTGCTATGGTATTAATTTCTCCAATAATATCCTAGGAAGGCTAGGAGGTGTTATCTTTCTCTCTGGATGAGGGTTCCTTCTGAATCTGCTAGACTCCCCTTTCTTCACATATCTTTGTAACTTTCCTTTACTTATCAACTCTTCTATTTGCTCTTTAAGGTCCTGACAATTTTCAGTGTAGTGACCATGATCTTTGTGAAATTGGCAGTACTTGTTCTTGTCACGGACGTTGGGAGATGAATGCAAAGGCCTTGGCCATTTAAGGAAATGTTCATCCTTAATCTGCGTTAAAATTTTGTCAACAAGCATAATTAGAGGGGTAAATTTTATCATTCAAGAGCTTTTATCGTCTCTCCTTCTGTTCCCGTCATTGGTACGACAATCTGGATGCTCCCTTTTCTGTCTCCTACGCTCGTCGTCCTTCCTTCCTTTGCCTCTTGGCTTCTCTACATCCTCTATGCCTGCTCATGCGTCTTCAGCATTTATGTATTTTTATGCTTTCAAGAGCATCTCCGCCATCGTTCTCAGAGGATTTTTCGTGAGTGAAGCCACGAGGTCTCTAGATCTCAATCCTGCTTTGAAGGTCGTCAATTGAACCTTATCGTCAGCTTCGACCACCTCCAAGGTCTCACGAGTGAAGCGCTTAACGTAAGACCTTAAGGTTTCTTTCTCTCCCTGCCTAATGGTAAGCAAGTAGTCTGCTAGCCTCTTGGGATGCTACCTCCCAATGAAGTGACGTAAGAAGGCATTGCTCAACTGGTCAAAATTGTTAATGGACGATGTTGGCAACTTTGTGAACCGTTCCCTTGCAGCTCCTTTGAGAGTAGTGGGGAAGGATCGACACAGTATCTCATCAGGGGGCTGCTGAAGGCCCAACGTTGTTTTGAAGGTATTAAGATGATCTAGAGTGTCTTTTAGCCCATCGAATGGCTCAATTTGAAGAAGACGAAACTTCGACGGTACTGGGCACTATTGGACGGTCGTGGTGAACGGCGAATCCGTGGCTTTAACCAGTCTATATATGCTCCGGTCTATTCTCTCATTGATGGCATTTCTTAACTCGTCCATCTCCTTTCTCATCTCTCAGAGAAGATCTTAATTCTGTTCGTCAGGAGTGGTGGTCCTTTGCTAATTATTTCTTCTGTGGCTATCTCCCTCATCCTCTGGATTGCCCTTGGACCAATTCTTCTCATGTTGAAGTCGTAGCTTCATTTCTTGATTCTGTCTAATAAGTTCTTCAACGGTGGCCGCTAGAGCTTGGACTTACTGAGCCAAGGCTGCAGAATCTTGATTGGACTCCATCTGAAAAATAGAAACTGTGTTTTTGGACTGAAATACGAAAAATGCTTAGAAGTTTCCCATAGATGGCGCCAAACTGATGAAGCGTAAGTTCGTCAGTCAAAATGGGCAGATGGAACCAATCGTCAACCTGTATGAACGTACCCTCAAAATTGTCACCGGTGTAGTGCTTGCTACAACGTCTCCGATGCCAAAGTCAATACAAGGTAACTCTTTGCAACATGAAAATGGAACTGTAGAAAATAGCAGTGAAATTGTCTCAGTATTTTTTCGTACCTTGTGTTGACATTGTGAGGGCCTTTTATATGTCTTCCCAACTTCTTCTAGCCGTTGGGGGCAGTGATGGTGGCCTTAATGTCCCTCTTGGTAATGTTTTGTGTCTTATGATATGGTTTCAATGTGCTCCAATAGCTCATACAGCTGGTTCTGTAACCGTTCCATATTTAAGTGGCTGCATTGAATGACCTAGTTGTCTTTTTCAGTAATGTGGGTATTTACTTTGTCTTTCCTGAGGGTGTCTTCGTCTATATTGATGGGATCATCCATGTGAGACGAACTTGTCGGTCCCGTCAAAAGATAAGCAAAAACTTGCCACCAAATTCTAAAGGATACCAAAGGACTGAAGGGTGTATTAGTGGCCACAATTTCTATATATATTGTTGTTTCTTGCTAAGCTACTATTTAAGCTCGGATGTTTGGAAAATTACTTATATAAATCAAACTAAAAAATAAAGAGAAATGATATATCTATAACATTTTTACAACAAATCATAAGTGGCAGGTTGTTACTGATTGTTATTGTTGAGGCAAAAAAGTAATATTAGTGTTAGTTTCAAATTTGAACCAATAACAACTAACCACCTGTGATTTGTTATAAAATTGTTGTAGACGTAGCATCTGTAAAAAATAAAACCAATTTGTTAAGAGTTTTGTAACTCAATAACACTTATTTTTCTTTATGAGAATAATTAAAATTTGAATCAGATAATATATTTAATAGTTAATACCATTTTGAATCTTCTTCTTCTTCTTTTTTTGGGTAACAAACAAATTTATACAATGAAAAACGAACTAAAATAAGATATATTGACGGAACTCATTCTATGGTTTTTAAACACTTAAAAAAAAAAAAAAAAAAAACAGTTCTTTTAAATCTTTTTCACTTCTTGTAAAGTCAATTAAGATAAGCACAAACTTGCCACTAAATTCTAAAGGTTACCAAAGGACTGAAGGAGTATCGGTGGCCACAATTTCTATATAAAATAAGATACATTGACGGAACTCATTCTATGGTTAAAAAAAAAAAAAAGCAGTTCTTTTAAGTCTTTTTTACTTTTTGATGTGAGGATTAGTGGTGCAGGGGATGCCTATAAACTTCGGTCTTTTGTCCTTTTTTTTTTTTCTTCTACAAAATCTGCAATTCTACTTTGGAGACCAATCGCAATGAAAAGCGTTTTAATAGTTCAATATTTAAGACATTTATTTTTGATAATAGTTTTTTTATCGGTTTTAATAGATGTTTTAAATGTTATAAAAGTAAGAAATTAAGAATATTTCTTTTAAAAGTAATAGACTCCTAGAGTTAATACTATGGGAAAGAAAATTGAAATATAGTACCTGGTATTGGGTTTATTGATTTGGAGTGTAACATGAATTTAGAGGTTATAAAAATAAACCACCACACAGTTAATTTTTAAAATATTTGAAATATCTCAATTTCTTCTGAACAAGAAGTGAAATAATCTAATCAAAAGACGAGACACCCTTTTTTTTATAAAATCTTTTAAGACACAGGGGAGTATATGCTAAGACCAAGAGTTGATATTGTAACATAGTAGCAAAAAACAAAGACTTACGAGTAAAAGGATTTTTTCTTTTCCTCTTTTGAAGTAAAAAATATTACAAAGGACATAAAATATACTTCCAATCTCATATAAATTATGAACCTCACTATAAATTGTAGAATATTTCTAAGTACTCTCAAATGATTACCGAGACAAAGGTCAAGTAGATGGTGGACGCTTGCTGTACTGTAGAGTGAAAATGCTTGGTGGTGGTTGAGGAAAAAACATATATATTAACGATTCCAACCTTGTCATACCATATACTCATCTTCTCAAACCTCTCTTTGTCACTTAACTTTTCTTATTCATACTCAAAACCCACATAACCCAGCCACAAAAAAAAATGGGCTCAAGCGGCGAAACCCAGATGACTCCAACCCAAGTCTCTGATGAAGAAGCCAACCTCTTTGCCATGCAACTAGCCAGTGCTTCAGTGCTCCCCATGGTCCTTAAATCTGCCATAGAACTTGATCTCTTGGAGATCATAGCCAAGGCTGGACCAGGTGCTTACCTTTCTCCTGCAGAGATTGCTTCCCAGCTCCCTACAAAAAACCCAGATGCACCAGTGATTGTGGACCGCATATTGAGGCTCCTGGCTAGCTACTCTGTTCTCACATACTCTCTGCGCACACTCCCTGATGGGAAGATTGAGAGGCTGTATGGTACAGCTCCTGTGTGTAAGTTCTTGACCAAGAATGAAGAAGGTGTGTCTCTTGCTGCTCTCTCTCTCATGAATCAAGATAAGGTCCTCATGGAGAGCTGGTAATCCNAAAAGAAAAAAAAAAAAAAAAAGAGGAGGAAGATTACCGAGACAAAGGTCAAGTAGATGGTGGACACTTGCTGTAGAGTGAAAATGCTTGGTGGTGGTTGAGGAAAAAACATATATATTAACGATTCCAACCTTGTCATACCATATACTCATCTTCTCAAACCTCTCTTTGTCACTTAACTTTTCTTATTCATACTCAAAACCCACATAACCCAGCCACAAAAAAAAATGGGCTCAAGCGGCGAAACCCAGATGACTCCAACCCAAGTCTCTGATGAAGAAGCCAACCTCTTTGCCATGCAACTAGCCAGTGCTTCAGTGCTCCCCATGGTCCTTAAATCTGCCATAGAACTTGATCTCTTGGAGATCATAGCCAAGGCTGGACCAGGTGCTTACCTTTCTCCTGCAGAGATTGCTTCCCAGCTCCCTACAAAAAACCCAGATGCACCAGTGATTGTGGACCGCATATTGAGGCTCCTGGCTAGCTACTCTGTTCTCACATACTCTCTGCGCACACTCCCTGATGGGAAGATTGAGAGGCTGTATGGTACAGCTCCTGTGTGTAAGTTCTTGACCAAGAATGAAGAAGGTGTGTCTCTTGCTGCTCTCTCTCTCATGAATCAAGATAAGGTCCTCATGGAGAGCTGGTAATCCCTTCTCAATCTTGTCCTCTTCTTTTTCTTTTCTGTATTTCTTTTTCTTTTTCGATATATGGGGTCCAATTTACCAGCTTCCTTGGTTCGTTTGTTAATTAACAATTTGAGAAAAGTTTTAATACCATTTTTTTTGTAAGTTTTATAAAAATATTTTTAAAATATTTCTTAAACATTGATTAAATAATTTTATGAACTGGTGGAATTGAAATTAATGATTAATTGGGCTAATAGTTGATAATAAAATACATGTCACACTTTGTTTTCTACTTATTCCTTGTTTCCTTCTCCAAAAAAAATATATATATATATATATATTTCTTGTTTTTATATTCCTTGTTTTTAAAGGAGTCACACTGTCATTCTTTTTAAGCTGAACAGAGAAGCCTTTCTCCTATGTTGTCTGAGAAATTATTCACTTTCAATCAATGGAGAGAAGTGGGTGTGTTTCTACAATTCATTATAATGAAAAATAGTAATGTGTTCTTGATGTTGTTTTTAATGTGTTGCATTTGCATGCACAACGAGGTCTCTCCTTGTATCATTGCATACACAGTTGATTTTAACTCAAGATCATTAGATGCTACTATAATAACGCTCAAGAAAGCTACAATATTCCTTGTTTTTAAAGGAGTCACACTGTCATTCTTTTTAAGCTGAACAGAGAAGCCTTTCTCCTATGTTGTCTGAGAAATTATTCACTTTCAATCAATGGAGAGAAGTGGGTGTGTTTCTACAATTCATTATAATGAAAAATAGTAATGTGTTCTTGATGTTGTTTTTAATGTGTTGCATTTGCATGCACAACGAGGTCTCTCCTTGTATCATTGCATACACAGTTGATTTTAACTCAAGATCATTAGATGCTACTATAATAACGCTCAAGAAAGCTACACTGGTGCCTCTAACCTCTTTTTTTTTTTCCTATTAAAAAACACCTCCGTCATCAAATGATAAGGAAGTTTGAATATATGAATAGTTTGTTCATATAATTTTCCTTTACCCTGGTCTGTACAGGTAGGAGTCCTGTCTCTTGGGTTTAGTGACGAGGGATGACGAATATACTTTTTTTTCTTAAAAAAAAAAATTTAGAAACTTGTGAATCATTTAATGGGTAGTTGAAAGGGCCCCACCAACATTTTTGACACTTGGAAAAATCATCCTTTATAATTTTAGAGTTTTTTTTTTTTTTTTAATAAGAAAAAGAAAAAGGGCCCGCCCCCGGAAAATGATCTTTGTAACTCTTTTTTATCTTTTTTCCTGAGTTGTTGGTGGGTGCTAATTTTTTTTTTTGGTAAATAAAAAAGCATAGTAGGTGTATGTTTGGATTGCATTGAAAATTGAATTTTTTTTTGCGTTTGATTTTTTTTTTGGTCTCGTGCACTGTTAATGTGTTAATGAGACTTGCAAGTATAAAATTCAACAAAAATAATTTTAAAATTGAGTCTCACAGTATTATTTATATATTTAAAAATTATTTTACTATAATATTTTTAATTTTCAGTAATAAAGCGGTATTTAAATAAACTCTAAGGGTACGTTTGGTACGCTGTAATAGCTCCTGTAATGGAATAGCTATTCATGTGTAATATCAATTCGATCATTTGGTTGTATCTTTATTACATGGATTAATTATTACATTGGAATAACTATTCTTTAAATTGAAGAATAGCTATTCCTCTTTAAAATGGATGTAATAGCTATTCCTCAGGGTATATAATAGGTTTTAAAATTAATATATTTCCAAAAATGTAAAGTTTCCTTATACATTTTCTTTTACAAGTTTTCCATATGTAACAACCAAACTAATGAATAGTAATAATTATTCCATTACAATGTCTTTATTCCCAGTAATAAAGATTACTATTCCTAATGTAATCTACATTCAGTGTACCAAACGTACCCTAAGTGCTTAATCTTATTACATCCAGCTGCAATACCTCAATCAATCATTAAAAGACAAAAAAAGGGGGGGGGGGGGGAAAATGAAAAATATATATAATAAATTCAGTTTAAAAAAGGCTATCCTTTTTTTTTTTTTAAATCAAATAAAAAATTATATTAAGAAAATTATTAATAATGTGTCTATTGAGTTTTAGAGCTAAACTGATAAAGTTGTAGATTAAAATTTTAAAATAAATAAATAAACAAAACAAAAATATGGAGGCAACATTAAATATATCAAGGTGGATTGCGAGTCCAAATTTTATTTTATTTTATATATGTGGGGATAATAATATACAATCAATTGGATATGGAGTATACTATTCGCTAAGCAAGTTGCCGTGCCAAGTAGTTGCTTCAACCAACTTGGATTGGGTGGTGGATTGTGATATATATAATTATATATATGAAGTCATGAGTCATGATCAACAATTTTTAAGTCCCTTTAGATTAGTCAGAGTGATTTTCACTCTTTTCATAATTAATAGCATAACATTACTATTAGGACTGCTAATAAGTTGTACTTTGTTTCTTTCTCTTTCTTTATGCGACTCTTTGCAAAGAAAAATTAGAGAGAAAAACCTTAGCGGGACCCTTAAAAAATGTTTAGGGTGATTTGTGGGATAGATAGTCACTAGATGCTGATGGGCATAGGGGGACCCTCCACTTAGGAGTCTAAAACAATCAACCACCACTTCATCTATGATCTCCTAATTGCTTGCTGCTTAGTGCTTTACTAAGGCTGTGCATAACTTGATCTATTTTCTATGCCTATATTTATAATACCCAACAATTGGCATCCACATGATTCCAATGATTGCTTACGGCTTAGTGCTTTACTAAGGCTGTGCATAACTTCTATTTTGTATGCATCTAATCATTATACTTAACAATTTGCACAACATGATTCCAATTATCTTATGTGTGAGATATTAGATATATGTAACCTCTAAAGAAAAGATTTTAGATATATGTATAGGGCTTTTATAGGTTTACATTTTACTAGTAATCTTCTGAAAAAAAAAAACACATTGTACTAGTAATGTAAGCTAAGAATTTTCCATATGTATATTCCCTTTTATGGTGTTTAGATTTCACAGGTTCCTATAAAAGAAGTAACAATTATCTGAAGTATTGGATTTATGTATCATTAAAAAAAATATGTATCATCCATCTCCTAGTACGTGGACCTATAATTCTGTGGGATCCATACGATGTGAGAAGGATGATGCATGTGCCATAATCATAAGATATTTTTCTAGAAGAGGTGAAGAAAATTGAAAAAAAAAATAATGAAAGAAAGGTTTGGTTTTGCATTTTTGAATGCTATGGATCAGGTTTGTAATTAACAAAAGTACACCATTTCACACTAGCCCTTCTTTTCTTTTCTTTTCTGGGCTCAATAATGGACTCACCTTTCACTTTCAATTCACACTAGCTTCATGACTTGATGTTTATGACTTGGCCATGCTTCGTAAGATCTTTGAACATTAACAACGGTATATACCAAAATAGGACTTCTTTTTTTGAGAAAAAACTAGGACTTTAATTGTCAACTACTATTAAATAAAGATAGGCCTTGTATTTGATGTAAAAGTTGGAAAAAGATGGTACTTTGTCATCTACGTGTATTGTATTGCATAGACATTTTGGCATTTTGCATGAGAATTCATTCACCTTCCAGCCAAAGAAAAGTAGAAAACTAATGGCCTGTTTGGATGAAAGGGGGAAGGAAGTGGAGTGGAGGATAGTAGAATAATGTTGGCTAAAAATAAGTTAATTTTGTGCTAAATCTACTCTACTCTACTCCCCCTCCCTCCCCCTCAATCCAAACGGACCATAAAATTTTCACTTAATTGAATAATTCTATTTTCTGTAGGTACCACTTGAAAGATGTAGTTCTTGAAGGTGGGATTCCATTTAACAAGGCCCATGGAATGACCTCATTTGAGTATCATGGTAAAGATCTTAGATTCAACAAGGTATTCAACAAGGGAATGTCTGATCACTCTACCATTACCATGAAGAAAATATTGGAGACCTACAAAGGCTTTGAGGGTCTCACATCAGTGGTTGATGTTGGTGGTGGTACTGGAGCTGTCCTTAGCATGATCGTCGCAAAATACCCCTCTATTAAGGGCATCAATTTTGATTTGCCCCATGTGATTGAGGACGCACCATCTTATCCCGGTATTGACACTATTTTATTTTTATTTATGTCATATATTAAATTAAGTAGTTTCAAGTTATCTCATCTGACAAAGGTTTTTGTCCATAGGTTCAAATCTATAGTATCTATTATAAAAGTCATGGTTGATAGTATGCTTAATTTAAGCTATATTTTATAATGGCAATGTAGATTTAAGTGCCTATTACCTTTGTCTTTAATAAGTTAGACTTTTCAAGAGGGTTTGTTGGATGCAGACTGGTGGGTGGTGGCCTGTTTGAAAGTCTTTTTTATATTTATTACTTTATTCCCAAACTAAAACCATATGTACTGCAGCATAATGCTTTTTTTTTTTTTTTTAATTATAATTATTATTTTTATTATTATTATTATGATATTTCTTGTCCCTAAGTAAAGCCATATACTTATTTGTATGCTTAACTTAAGCTATCTTTTATAATGGCAAAGTAGATTTAAGCGCCTGCCTATTTAGACCTTCTTTTTTTAATAAGTTAAAGACTTTTTCTGGAGGGTTGTTGGATGCAGATTGGTGGTCAATTGTAAATTTTTTTTTTTTTTTTAATATGTATTACTTGATTCCCAAACTAAAACCCTGTATAATGCATTATAATGCTATTCTTTTTGTAATGTTTTTTGGGTTTAATAGTGATCTCATGGGCTAGATATGAGTGTTGGCTGCAGGTGTGGAGCATGTTGGGGGAGACATGTTTGTTAGTATTCCTAAAGGAGATGCCATTTTCATGAAGGTGGGTTTAAACTTACCTGAGATCCTTTCACTTTTTTACCCACATACTTGCTTGACTTTTTAGTTGGGTCCGGCTTTATAAAATTACAATGGTGCAATTGATAGTTGACAATTGGAAGGCACCACTAGCACTAAACTTTACAGTCTAATTCAACTATAGGGTGTGCAAAGACAATTGTATTAACTTGTACATGAATAATAGAGTGAAAATGAAATTATAAGAAAATTTGATTAGTCAAAGGCATTCTATCCTTGATTTATGTTATTGACATGTGTGTGCTCCTACGTACAGTGGATATGTCACGATTGGAGTGATGAGCACTGCTCGAATTTTTTGAAGAACTGCTATGCTGCTCTTCCAGACAATGGAAAGGTGATTCTTGCTGAATGCATTCTTCCTGTAGCCCCGGACACTAGCCTTGCTGCTAAGGGAGTCATCCACATTGACGTTATCATGTTGGCTCATAATCCTGGTGGGAAAGAGAGGACCGAAAAGGAGTTTGAGGCCTTGGCTAAAGGGGCTGGATTTCAAGGGTTCAGAGTAGCGTGTTCTGCTTTCAATACCTATATCATTGAATTCATTAAAAAGCTTTGAGCCCTCAGCTATGGTACATACCTATTGCATTTGGGTTTTGCGGGATTGTGACCATGTTCGTTTTGAAAGTGGATTTCTGATATATTTAGTTTATATTCACTGAGAGAGGAAACAGTGGAGTGATTGTATATTTCTTATATGAAATAAAAACTTTGTAATTTGTATTGAAGAAGATGAATTTAAAATTGGATCATGAAAGAGCCAGAATCGAAAAAGGTTAATTGTGAGAGTTATGAAATAAATGACCATTTCCTTTTTCACATAGCATTATGCAACCAAATGGAGCATGAACTAGTTAAAACTGAAAAGGTTAATGAAACTTTGAGAGAGATTAGAAAGAAGAAATACATGCAAGTATTGCCTGAGTTATCTAATTCAACTTTGAGGCCATTACTCATAAGTGGAAAAATTCAGATATTAGAAAGAAGAAATACATGCAAGTATTGCCTGAGTTATCTAATTTAACTTTTAGGCCATAACTCATAAGTGGAAAGATTCAAAGAAAACAGAGGATGAGTAGATGTGAGATATGTAACCATACAAGAACAAACAAAAAAAAAAACACAGCAAGACAAGCCATGGATAGGGGATTCTATTCCCCAAGGGCTGGTACCAGTCAAATGAAGCAAGACTAGCAAAGGTAAACTCATCTTTTCTAGTAACTGCCAATAATGAAGGCCGAGGAATTACTGATGTGGTGGTAGAAAGCTAAATCTACTAAGAATACACATGTTAAACTAAATTGAATGTGACAATGAACAAATTCAATGACCCTACTTCAACAAGATATCAGCTAGAAAAGGTTAATGAAACTTTGAGAGAGATTAGAAAGAAGAAATACATGCAAGTATTGCCTGAGTTATCTAATTCAACTTTGAGGCCATTACTCATAAGTGGAAAAATTCAGATATTAGAAAGAAGAAATACATGCAAGTATTGCCTGAGTTATCTAATTTAACTTTTAGGCCATAACTCATAAGTGGAAAGATTCAAAGAAAACAGAGGATGAGTAGATGTGAGATATGTAACCATACAAGAACAAACAAAAAAAAAAACACAGCAAGACAAGCCATGGATAGGGGATTCTATTCCCCAAGGGCTGGTACCAG
Organism: Quercus suber; assembly: GCF_002906115.3. Classification (NCBI taxonomy): domain Eukaryota; kingdom Viridiplantae; phylum Streptophyta; class Magnoliopsida; order Fagales; family Fagaceae; genus Quercus; species Quercus suber. The sequence goes on from NW_027070098.1 coordinate 235,332, forward strand.
TCAAATGAAGCAAGACTAGCAAAGGTAAACTCATCTTTTCTAGTAACTGCCAATAATGAAGGCCGAGGAATTACTGATGTGGTGGTAGAAAGCTAAATCTACTAAGAATACACATGTTAAACTAAATTGAATGTGACAATGAACAAATTCAATGACCCTACTTCAACAAGATATCAGCTTATCAAGTTAGAATTGGAGAGACAAGAAGAGAGAAGCAAGAGAGGCTCAGATAGTAGGATGTTAGAGCCGATAACTATTGAGTATCTCCTGACTATCTGCATGACTATTGAGTATCTCTTGACTATCTGCGAGAATCTAAGCTTTAGAATATTGTTGTAGAAGGGAGGGGAAAAAAAGGCATCATGATTTTAAAACAAAAGCAGCTCTTTATCTGAGATTCAGTACAAGAAATGTGGAATTCCCACCAGCAACCTGAGTTTAGATAGTGAGAGAAGTGTAAAAGTGGTTATTAGTGTGCAAGAACATGTTAGGAACCCGATTGTACATGATTGTATTGTTAATTCTAAGGGATCATTTAGTCACTGATATGAAAATTGATGTATGTGTATTGCATTGTATGTTAGGTTGTTAGTTGAGGAGCTGGTATGTAAGTGAGCTGGCAAGTCTGTTAGTTTGTTAGTTTTGGAGGGAAAACATGGAATGGCTCATGTATATAAGTCTGTAAGTACAATTGAAGCAGAAACCATTCAATTGCTCTCTTCCTTATCTTCTAATTCCCTCTCTAATCTTCCTTCTCTCTACTCTTTCTAAACTCTGGAGGACAGTTACCCCCGAAGTAACTACCTTTCCTTCCTAACAGTTCTTGATCAACCTAGAACTTAACAATTTGGTATCAGAACCTATTTTCCTGTAACCATGGTTGAAACTAGATCCTCTGCTTACATCAATGAATCTTTATCTATTCTTAAAACTACCACAGATCATCATGCCCATTCTTTGCAAGAGATCAACAAACAATTGAATGCTAACACTCAACAATTAAATGCCAACACTCAATAATTGGATGCCATTAGTTTAGCTCTGCAAAAACTCACTAAAGCCGAAGAACAGAGACAACAACAAGTCATGTCTCCAAAGTCTTCATCTCACTCACCAAAATCTCCAATTACCCAAGTTGTTTCTTTGCCTAATTCGCATCTGTCAAAGAGTGTGAGACTGGATTTTCCTCGATTTAAGGGTGATGATCTTGCTTCCTCGTTATACAAAGCTAACCAATATTTTAGTTTTTATCAAACTCCACTCCATGAGAGGTTGTTAATGGCTTCCTTCCACGAGGAAGGAGATGCCCTAGTATGGTTTCAAGATAGTGATGAGAATAGGGTGTTTGCAACCTGGAAGGGATTTTTGGAAGCCTTGCTGACAAGGTTTGGAAGTACTACTTATGAGGATCCTATGGAATCACTCACAAGGTTGAGGCAAACTTCCAATGTTGTAGTTTATAAGGGACAGTTTGAAGCCTTATCAAACAGAATTAAGAGGTTGTCAGATGGCCACAAATTGAGCTGTTTCCTTAGTGGTCTCAAATATGAGGTGAGATTACCAGTGAAGATGCTTCATCCCAAGAACCTCAGTGAAGCCTGTTAGGGTACTTTTTTTTTTTTTTTGTTCACCTAATTTTATTTGAGTACCACCTATTTATTTTCAAATACCACTAATAAGTTATTGGATTTTCCCAAATATTTTTTGCTTTATTATTATGTTAATCACAAATGTTTCATATCTCATTATCTAAATTGGGTCATGATATAAACTATTACAAAAGCCCAAAACTCATATTTTATCTAATTTTATTATTATTATTTAGCTAAACCTAAAACCGGCCCTATAAACCCAATACATACATCCTATTTTATTTAAAGCTCAAGAATACTTATGATTGGCAATATTTGAAAAGCCCATAATTCAAGTCCATGGCAAAACAATTTTATCAATGGAATTCAAATCTATAATCAAAGCCCATGATTTAAACCCATGGCAATTTATTTATTCAAAACCCAAATCACATTAACAATATCAAAGCTCAATTCTCATTGGCAACATCAAAGCTCAATTTTCATCAACAACATCAAAGCCTAATTCTTGTTGGCAATAAAAAACCCAGTTCTCGCTAGCAATATTTAAAACCCAATTTTCATTGGCAACATCAAAGCCCAATTCTCATTAGCATTATCAAAGCCCAGTTCTTATTGGCAATATTTAAAACTTAGTTCTCGCTGGCAATATTTAAAGTCCAATTCTCATTGGCAATATTAAAACCCAATTTTCATTGGCAATATCAAAAACCCAACTTATTTTCGCACTATTAAAAGCTCAAGCTAACTACTTAGCACTATTTTATCAAAAGCCCAAGGTTATTAATACTTGGCAAAATACTATATCATAATTATTTTACTTAAAAGTCTAATAATGAACAATACTTTAGATTCTTAAACCTATTATTATAATATTACAAGTTCATGAAATTTATGAATTATTTATTCTCAAAACCCATGGCAATCATCTTATAAAAGCCCATGGAAAGTTATGATTATTTATTTTAGGCCCATGACATTTATTTATTTCATTTTATATTATAAACTCATGTTCACTATCCATCTTACATCATAACATTCATAATATTTGTTTCTAAAACTCATGGTAATTATTCATCCTATATGCCCATTATGATTATCTATAGAAAAACTCATGAGAATATCACATTATTCCATTATAGTGGATATTGCCTCTATTTAAAAGTTAAAACTCATGGTAAATATTATTCTCAAGAAAATATTGGAGGTCATTATTTAAAAAGCCCCAAAGAAAATATCATTTACAAAGTAATCCATAGCAAAAATTATGAGAAACTATACAAGTTGTTATTTAAAGCCCATGGAAATTAATACCCAAAACCTATCATAAATATTTATTAAAGTTCATGGATTCATTTATTTCTATTAACAACTAAATCCTATGTGGAATAAAAAATTCATGGCAATATATGGTAGCTTTATCCATTTTGTAGGGCTCACAATGAGAAAGCAAAAGAATAGGCCCAGGTGGAGAGAACCACCAAGTTAGAGGCCCACCAAAATACTCAGCCCTCATGATCAAGCCCAACATGAAATCTCAACTAAAACAGCCCATGTTTGCAAATTGACCCCGCGGAGAACTCCATTCAATTCTGTCTTTTGCTGGAGGTCACCTCAAGAAGCAACCAAGCTCCCAAACCAAATTAGGAGCTGGCCACCTGTCCCATTGCCAACTCTGACGTAAACAGTACCAGAAGCTGACACCTAAAGGCTAATGGGCAATAAATACCCTTCTTTCCCAAGTTTTGATCACAACTTAAGAAAGCCATAACCAAGACCTCCAAGCTCATGAAATCATCAACCAAATAGTTTATTTTTTACTAAAAATGTATGTGATTGGTTCATGAACCAAGCCCATGAGTTTTAAAGGGGAAAATTTGGGAACATGTGGTTTGGAGGGCACAAAGGGATCTCTAGCGGAACCCTCTGAAGCAGACTTAAACTTTGACATCTGACTTGGAGTGTTGAATCCTACTTCCTAATCTTTAAATCTCAATCGCAGCACTAAGATTTTTCCTTAATACTTGCCTTAATCCCATTGGCTGAACACAATCTCAACAAGCTTAGCATTTAATGCAAGATTACCCTAAATATTATCCATGTGTGACATTGCCTAAAGAAGCAAAACAGCCCCAAAAGCAAATCTCCAATTTTTAGGCCAAATCCAGGTTATTAATTCAGCCGTCCTACTCCCCTGAATCAGACCTACGTTTTTTTGGATTTTAGCTAATTAATGTTTACTCTAATTCTCTCTATAAAAGGCAAACCACTCTAGCCCCTATAAGGGGAAGAGGTCTCTCTAAAAAATTTTGTCATTGACTACATTCTGCAAAAATTCAGTCCCTCTTAAGCTTTCTTTAAGCTTCCCCAAGCGCTCTTGAGCTCACTCACAACCTTTCTCAGCCTACAGTTACCATAACACCAATATTCCCTACCTTACACCTTCATACTCGATAAACATCCCATAACTGACCATAACAAGCTTAAATTTCCTCCATAAAACTCGGCCAAGCTTCCTCTTAACCAACTTCTCATAAGCTCACACACTCACCCAACAAAAAAACCTTCTCCTAACATACCACCCACATTTCCCGTAGGGATCTTGGTAACCACATGCTGCACTGAGCTAGGACTCCCTCTCTCCCTTCATACCATGCCAAATAACTCATTTTTCATCATTATGCAGCCACTAATATTTACATATTGTTTTACTACGAGAGGTTATAATGTATTTGAGACTTTTTTTGAATTTTTTCTTCATATTAATGTAATGATGGCTGAAAGTACTGTGGACCCTATTGAACAAAATACACAAGAATTTCCTGAAGTTAATACTTTATTAAATTTATTTAATAATTGAATATAAATTACACTACGTTGGAGATAATAGCGTACCACTGGAGGACTAATTTGAACTATGATGCTGTAAAAGGACTAATAATATAACAAACTAACAACATTAACGTGTTTATTGGGCTTTATTGTTGTCTTCTTGTCAGGATGCAACATCTATCTCTTGCTTGGACAAGCTTACACGACACTGAAAGCCTTTGGGCTTTATTTCATGGGCCCATTGTCGAGTTTCGACTTGGCTACCTCATATTCTATTTGAAAACATCAAAATTTAACCCTTAACAAAGCCTTTGGGTTAGCAAAAATCCTAGAGGAGTACCTTAACAGTAGCCTTAAGAGTCAAAAACCTTCAATTGATTCTGTTAAACCTTCAATTTTGGGTCCAAAGTTGAGGGGAAGGTGAAATCCAAATTGAGGTTGCACTTGCAGAGGTTGTCACCTGCTCAAATGGAAGAAAGAAGAAGGAAGGGAATTTGATTCAACTGTGATGAGAAGTTTCAACCTGGTCATCAATGTAAGTCTGCTAAGCTTTTCTTGTTAGAGGGACTTTATCCTTTCCAAGATTCTAGTTCTAATGTTCAGTTACTAAAACTTGATGATTCTGAAGCCACCTTATTACAATTAGATGAGGATAAATCTATTGACAGTAGGTCTGAACCTAAAGTAGTGGATGCAGAGATTACACTATATGCCCTTTTGGGCAGTCCCTCACTTGATACTATGAGGATTCAAGGAAAAATTAATGGGCATTGCCTTTTTATTTGGATTGACACTAGGAGTACACATAATTTTGTAGATGCTGCTATAGTCTCTATTTTACAATTGCCCTTAGACTCTTTTGTAACCATTGAAGTGAAGGTAGCCAATGGTGCTTCCATTAGGACACAGGGTGTTTGTTCTAATCTCAAGGTTGCTATGCAAGGTCAGGTGTTTGCAGTGGACTTGAATGCATTAGCTTTGGGTGATTGTGAACTAGTTTTAGGTACTCAGTGGCTTAGGACCCTTGGTCTTATTCAATGGGACTTTTTGGAAATATCTATGGTGTTTTATCATTTTAATTCCACTATGAAATTAGTAGGTTTACAACTCACTAGTCTGACCATCCAAGAAAGTACTAAGTTCTTTAGACCACCTGTGAAGAAAGGCCTTATGTTACAGATTGTGTCCCCAGCTGCTACATGTCCTTCTTCCTTACAGTGTATCCCATAAATTGAAGAATTATTGACTGAATTTGCTGTTATTTTTTAGACACCTATTGGTCTACCTCCTTACAAAGGGTTTGAACATAAGATTCTCTTGAAGGAAGGCATTGAACTTGTGTGTCAGAAGCCTTACAGATATCCTCACTTCCAAAAGAATGAAATTGAAAAGACTGTTAATGATTTGTTGGAGTTAGGGTTTATCAGACACAGCCAGACCCTTTTCTCTTGCCCAGTGTTGTTGGCGAGGAAAGCTGATGGATCTTGGCGCATGTTTATTGACTATAGAACTCTTAATCATGCCACAATCAAAGAAAAGTTCCCAATTCCTGTTGTTGATGAATTACTTGATGAATTAGTTGGTTCTTGCATTTTTTTTTTCTAAGCTTGATTTGAGACTGGTTATCACCAGATTTGTATGAAGAATGAAGATATTCCCAAAACTGCCTTTAGAACACATAAGGGCATTATAAATTCCTTGTTATGCCATTTGGTTTGAGCAATGCCCCCTCTACATTCCAAGCTTTAATGAATGCTATTTTTAGACCATACTTAAGGAAGTTTGTGTTGGTTTTTTTTTTTAATGACATTTTAGTTTTCAACAAAAGCTTATATTTGCATATTCAGCATCTCAGAATTGTCCTCAGTTTACTGTTGCAGCATCAGTTGTATGCCAAAAGGATCAAATGTGTCTTTGGCATCCCTGAAGTAGAGTATCTTGGCCACATTATCTCTGGTCAAGGTGTGAGTGCTGACCCTAAAATGATTTCTACTATGCAAGCTTGGCCTTCTCCAAAAACTATTAAAGCTTTGCATGGATTTCTTGGTCTTATTGGCTACTATAGGAAATTCATTCAACATTATGGTTAGATAGCTACTCCCTTAACTGCCTTATTGAAGAAAAAAGCCTTTGTGTGGTCCTTGCAAGCTAAGGAAGCTTTTCAAAAACTTAAGGCTGCCGTGTGTCAACCACCTGTTTTGGCCTTGCCAGATTTTTCTAAGCCCTTTACTATAGAGTGTGATGCTTCTAGTGTTGGGTTAAGGGTTGTTTTCATGGTTGTTAAAATCGCAATCCAAATCATAAAATTGCACAATTTTACGATCCCATCTCACCAAAAAGTTTTAAATCGTAGCAGGATCACAAAAATGGTAGGATCATGTATGATCACATAGGATTGTATGGGATCCTACCGATCCTACCATTTGGCTTGATTTTTTTTTTTAAGTGGGATTCATTTGGGTAAGATAATCCACCTAAACCCACAAGCCCAATGGGCTATAAGAAGCCCAATAATGAATTGAAGTCCCAAATTTACCCATATGTCAACAAAAAATCTCAAAAAGACCATAGTACTTAAATTTAACTTTTTCAAAAACAAAACCTAAAATATTTAGATAATGAAATGGGATATGACAATGACAATGATTAGATTAGAAGAACCTTAGAATAGGAATTCTCTTTTAGATTTCATATTTGCAATTAGCTAGTTTACCTTAGATTGAGAATTCTCTTTTGGATTACATATTGTAAATTTGTAGTTAGCTAGTTTTTATATGCTAACTAGCCTAACTTATTTTGGATTTGGAACTTAGAATTTGGAAAACATTTTCCAAATGTGTAGATAATATTTTGGTACTTAGTTGCTAATTAAACATGTATTGAACTTTTTAGATACATTATGTCAAAAGTTAAATATATTTTGTTCGTTAGAATGACATAAGAACAATGTAGTGCGTGCAAATTACTTTTTATGATGCAATTTTTTTTTTTAATGGATGGATTCATATTTTAAGTGATTATATAACATACAAAGTCACTATCAATAAGTTTTTTGCTTAAAATCTAAAAATAGATAGGATCATACGATCCACAATCCGATCTTACGATCCACGATTCTACCTACCTCCTACAATCCTACATAGGATCTCGATTTTGACAACCTTGATTGTTTTAATGCAAGATCACAGATCAATTGCCTTTCACAGTCAGCTCTTGAAGGGCAAGGCTATGCACCTGTCAACTTATGAAAAAGAACTTTTAGCCTTGGTCACTACAGTGCACAAATGGAGACCTTACTTGTTAGGTAGGCCTTTTGTCATCAAGACTGACCAACAAAGCTTGAAGTACATCTTGGAGTAAAGGATTGCTACCCCAACTCAACAAAAGTGGTTGGTTAAGCTCTTGGGTTACCTGTTTGTTATGGAATATAAGAAGGGTTGTGAAAATAGAGTTGCTAATGCCCTTTCTAAGAAAGTGGATGCTGACCTTGAGGGTGATGTAGACCAAGTTCCTTCTTCAACTTCCCTGTGCTTGATCTCCTTTCCTTGCCCTTCTTGGATTGAGGAATTGAAGGCTAGCTATGATTCTTCTCTTGAAGCTCAATAGATTCTTAAGGAATTGCAGTCTGATACAGGCTACCCTAAGTTCTTTTCTTTGCATAATGTTCTAATCTTGTACAATGGAAGAGTGTTTTTGTAGCCTACTTGTGCTTAGAAGCCCAAGGTCCTTCATTTGGTGCATGATAGTCCCCTGGGAGGGTATGCTGGTTTTCTTAAGTCCTACCATAAACTGAAGTAAGATTTTTTCTAGTAGGGGATGAAAGCTGATTTGAAGACTCACTTTAAGGAATGTGGTGTATGTTAACAAATGAAACATGAGAAATGTCACCTTGCTGGGCTGTTACAGCCTTTGCCTATTCCGAACAAGTCTTGGTCTGTAGTGAGTATGGATTTTATTGATGGTTTGCCTAAGTCTTAAAGAATAGATATTGTTGGAAGATTTAGACCCCAGTTGATAAAATTAACAAGTTTTAAACCAAAGTTGTTAATTAGATTTACTTTGAATAAATCTTGTTAAAACAAACAAACATCTATATCATGTCAATATTATGCACAGCAGAAAAGTAAATAAGACAAGATATGATAACCTAAAAAAACCAATGAAACAAACTAGTTTCACAGTAAAACAACTGGAGGGAAACTTTCTTAAATAGCAATCCACTATAATAAAAAGAAGTTTCAGATCTAGTATAAAACTTTTGTTTCTAGACTCTACAATCCCTGTAGATGAATTTATAACAAAAACTTTCTACCGTTTCAGAACTTCTGAACTTTTCAATATATGAAAGCCACTCTTTTGCATGGATCTCAGTACGTGACTAATCAATGATGCACGGCTCCCAGTACGTAACTAACTCACCAACTTTGAATAAAATTGTTGGTTGTAAAGTTCTTCACTTCATCAACTATGAAGATCAAAAAGTACTTGGTTACAAAACTCTAAGGCGCAAAGACGCAATAACTTCTTTCAGAGAGAATAAAGCACTAGGTCACTTTTTGCATTTGTTCTCCTTGTATATTCTTATGTAACGACCTCTAAAATAAGCTTTATATATGTCTAGAGTTGTGAGAAAAGAAACCCTACACATACACATCAGCTTGGGCCAAAAATCAGATCTAGAAATTCTAATTTCGTAGATCTCGACAAATTTTCTGTCGAGCTTCTGTCGAGCTTTCTTCATTAAACCTTGATAGATATGAATCTGTCGAGCTATTTGTCAAGTTTTAATGAACAACGCTTCTTCACTTGTTTCTTGGACAAATTTGCATGGCTTCAATACTAAGCTTGAATTCTTGTTCCTTCAAGTAAAGTGCGTTTTGTCAAAAAATTAGCCAATTTATATAACATATGTCTCTAACAATATCCACATATGTCCTAACAAATATCATTATGGTGGTTATTGATAGGCCTACCAAGTATGTGCATTTCATTGCCCTCTCCCATCCTTATTCTATTGCCAAGGTTGCTCATTTATTTGCCTAGCACATTTTGAAACTCCATGGCATGCCTACTTCCTTAATTTCTGATAAGGACCTTAAGCTCACTACTAAGTTTTAGGCTGAGTTGATGAGGCTCTATGGAGTTCAATTGGCAATGTTTTCTGCTTACCATCCTCAGACTGATAGGCAGACTGAGGTTGTCAACAAGAGTTTGGAACATTATCTCAGGTCCTTCTCTGTTTATAGACCTTCGAAGTGGTGTGATTGGCTGTATTTGGCTAAATTTTGATTCAATTCCAATTTCCATTTTGCCACCAAGTTTACTCCATTTGAGGCTTTCTATGGCACTGCTCCACCTAGATTGCTGGACTATATTCTAGGAACCACTCAAGTAGCTGCTGTTGATTCTGTGCTTCTGGATAGCAAATTTTGTCCTTGCTCAAGTAGAATTTGGTTGATGCTCAGGCCAGGATGAAGCAACAGAGTGATTTGCATAGAACTAAAAGGGAATTTCAAGTTGGGGACTAAGTATACTTAGGACTTTAGCCTTACAAACAGCAATCTATGGCCTATAGGGCCTCCCATAAACTTTCCCCTAGGTTCTTTGGTCCTTTCAAAATCATCCAAAGGGTTGGACAGGATGCTTATAGATTGGACCTTCTTGCTGGTTCCTATATTCACTAGTGTTCCATGTTTCATGTTTGAAGGCTAAGTTAGGCCACAAGACTGTCCCTCTTGCTCTTTTGCCTTCTGTTGATTCCCAAGGTGTTCTTGCCCCTGAACCTGTGGCCATTCTGTAGATCAGGTCACTTCAGCTGCACAGGAGGACTATTACTCAGTTGTAGGTCCAATGGCAAGGCTGTTCCACTGAGGATGCTACCCGGGAGGATCTTTTGACACTTCAGCAACAATTTCCACATCTTGTGGGCAAGATGTTTTAATGGAGGGGGGTAGTTGTTAGGAACCCGATTGTACATGATTGTATTGTTAATTCTAAGGGATCATTTAGTCATTGATATGAACATTGATGTATGTGTATTGCATTGTATGTTAGGTTGTTAGTTGATGGGCTGGTATGTAAGTGAACTGGCAAGTCAGTTAGTTAGTTTGTTAGTTTTGGAGGGAAAACATGGAATGGCTCATGTATATAAGTCTGTAAGTACAATTGAAGTGAATCAAGCAGAAACCATTCAATTGCTCTCTTCCTTATCTTCTAATTCCCTCTCTAATCTTCCTTCTCTCTACTCTTTCTAAATTCTAGAGGACAGTTACCCTCGAAGTAACTACCTTTCCTTCCTAACAGTTCTTGATCAACCAAGAACTTAACAGAACACATGCATTTTCACAAGGACTCAAGAATGTTTTCCAAAGTAGAGGGATTTGGTTTTTAAAGTACCACCAGTGAAGCTAATCAGCCATTCAGAAAACTACAACACAGTGTTTGACTATGCAAGTTCTTAAATTTAGCCATGAATATGCATTGATATGAAAAAACAGAAAGGAATAATATGAAGAAATCTAGTGAAAACTGTGCAGGGAAGCCATAAATCCACCCAGAAAAAAGGAAGTCAATTTAGAGTAGCAAGAGGATGCATAAGACAGCACTCAAGCTGACCCTCTTCCTGGCCAGCACATGTAACTAGTGATCTCAATCGAAAACACCACAAGGCGATTATTTTTCTTGAAAGGAAGTTCTCTTGGGTACAGAATCTGAGACCCTTAAAGAAAATCCTTTCCTTGCCAAAGCCCGAATGGTTTCAACTTTCAAGTGTGTGTGGAGAAGATATCATAGCTTATGTTAGGAAGTACATTTGGAGCTTATTCACTAAGGCAAGGCAGGGTCTCTATGGGTTGCTTGGATTCATGAGAGTCTGCTGAAAGGCATGTGCCTTCGGACCATAAAAATCCCTCAAAGCTGACATGGGATTGGAGAACCATTTTAAAGCTTTGGGATGAGGCTAGAAGATTTATACAGTTTGACGTGGGAGATGGGAATAGGATTTTTCTATGGCATAATAACTGGCATCTTGAGGGTATTCTTATTGAAACTTGGTTTTAGAATCATTTATGATGCAGCAAGTTGTTTTGAGGTTAGAGTGGATTCAGTATTGAGGAAAAAGAACTGGATATGGAAAGCCTGTCAGGTTTGGGGAGCTTGTTATCAAATAGAGCCAACTAAGCCTGGTGAATTTGAAGGATGAGGATAAGGCAAGATGGTGTGTTACCAAGTTTGGCTGCTTCCCTTGTGCAGCTGCATATGATGATCTTAGAATGAAGGTAGAGGTGGTTAATTACTGCAAAATACTACGGATCATTCTTAGCATTCCTAGACCCTCTTTTATTGGTTAGTTGATAATCAAGAATAAGCTATCAACTAGAGATAGGCTGTCTCAAAGGGTTTACACTGGTGACAGTCTTTGAGTGTTCTGCAGGGGTTGCAATGAAAGAAGAAATCAACTCTTTTTGAATGTTCATTTGTCTAGTATCAGATGCTAAGAGCAATTGACAGGAGCTGATGACATGCGCTACTGGCAATCTGAAAGTGAAGGGGCTGAGAACCTACATTTGTAAAATTGCTTTAGGGCTTCTATCTACTATCTATGATTCCAGAGAAATGCCATAATACATTATGGCTCCCTCTAGTCTAAGCAGATTCTAAGGATGGTGAGAAGTCGTCTTGAATCTCAAATTAAATTTCGGAACTCCACCCTAAATAAGGCCCTTTGTTATAATTGGGGGCTGAACCCTTCCGTCATGTGTAACTAGACCCAAAAGATTGTGAAATTCTGCAGCTTGTGTCCTGAGATGAAGGTTAGCAAACTGTGCTGCTCTGCTTAATTGAAACATCCCCTATCATTTGCTGGGGCTTAGTAGCCTAGTGAACCTGCAGAATGAAGCTAGCTTGGCTGGATTGACTGAGGTTGGCTACCTCTTTGTTTGCAAATTTGCTCAGTGCATGTCTCTCATCTGTTAGTTCCTTGTGAGGGACCTTGAGCTGGTAGCTTGTGCTTCATCTGGTCTAAATGGGCTTGCTTTTGCAGATGTGTCTGTGAAGTTTAAGTATTTACTAAAATTTGGTCTTTGTATAGCCTTATGTTTGGTACCTTGGGTTCTCTTTAATGAAATTTTCTGATTCATTAAAAAAAAAAAAAAAAAAAAAATGGTACCTTGGGTTCTCTTTAATGAAATTTTCTGATTCATTAAAAAAAAAAAAAAAAAAAAAGAGATATCATAGCTTCATTGAAAAAATCTAGTAGGATGGGAATAACATTGTGATAATACACTACTGCCAGATATCAGAGCTTCCTTATTGTAATGCAGCTCAACCCTTTTCTACCTTATATTACGCAACATAAGTGACAAGGGAAAAAACTTTCTTTCATACAATAACCATTTCATGAACAGCTAAAATTGTCTGACATAATACAATTATGGAGGGAAGTTCAACTTCACATAACATAACCTTATACAACAGAATGCACCGACAATCAAACATACAGCAAAAAACAATTAAAGGTTCATCTTATGCCCAAAAAAGTTAGAAAAAATTCCTACTTACCATAACAGGTACAATGGGCAGCCTCCTCCAGAGAATATGCATTGTCGCGTATGAAATAGGGCAGAACCCCCGTTATCCCACCAAGACTAGGGTGAATTATAGTCATGCTGCTATGGAGCTTGGCGTAATAAATTGATGGCAGAGGGGGACCAATTCAGCCATGCTGCCATTGAACTTTTCTTAACAAAATGATTACAGTCACCCGCAGAACTTCATTTGCAACAAGAGAAACCCAATATGAGTAGAAAAAAATAGATGAAAAGTACTAGAACAGCAACAACAACAGATTGACTAGTTGAGAGCTTGGATAGACTTAATATTCGGTATCTTATTAGCTTGCTTGCTTCAAGGAGGTAGAAAATGGCTTTAAGCAAATAAGCAAAACTTCAAACAAGCTTATTTGCTTAAAGCCATTTTCTAACTCACTTCAAAGAAAATAAGCAAATAAAATACAAAAAATTAAGACTATCCAAGCCAACACAGGCTAATTCTTGAATAAATCCAAACAGTTGTCTTTCTCCAAGTCCCTACTCCAAAACTTCTTGTAATACTCTGCGTATGTGTAACCCCTGTATACAGCTTCAGATCCATCATCTGTGAGTGAATTGGGGGCGCTGATTAATGCGTCATCACATGGGCAGAGGAACGAAGCTATTGATAGCCTTGGTTTGTCAGCATTGACAATTGCTCGGTGCCAAACACTCTTATAAACCCCATTACTCAATGCCTGCAATGACTCATTGTCATTTTTATATCCTTGACAATAGAATGTGTTTCATGAAAATGACATAAGCATCTTATAGTGCAAATTGATATGCATCTTATAGTACAAATTGTGATGAAAATCAACGTGCTACAAGCTTACTGTGCCATTTGAAATCAAATTATATACTGTTGCAACCTGGCATCTATAATTTTAGTGAGTGATCTACCACAATTCCTTACTCAATTTAACAAGTTGTATTTGTTTGTTTTGTAGCACCATCAACTATAAGAAATTTTGTACAATCAGATTATCGTTACCTGTAACTGATCACCAATGTTAATGACAAAAGCATTTGGGTGCGGATTGACAGCAACCCATTTGCCATCTTTGAGGACTTGAAGGCCAGCTACATGCAGGTCTTGAAGTAGAATTGTGAGGGCATTGGGGTCAGTATGCGCTGGCAATCCATAAGTCAGTTCTGGTTCCGGACACGAATGTTAATGACAAAAGCATTTGGGTGCGGATTGACAGCAACCCATTTGCCATCTTTGAGGACTTGAAGGCCAGCTACATGCAGGTCTTGAAGTAGAATTGTGAGGGCATTGGGGTCAGTATGCGCTGGCAATCCATAAGTCAGTTCTGGTTCCGGACACGGTGGGTAATAGTTTACAGCCATATGCTGTCCTTGTTCTCCCAACACATTCTTTACGCAATCCTTTTCTAGGCCTAAGCTCTCTGATATCAATTCTTCTAATCTGTACCCAAGTTGTCGAACTTCCATGCAATAATTACTCACAATCTCCCTGTTAAAGAGAATGTTACATACATTAGCTCTTTTATATTTTCTCTGCAAAATTTGCCTATTTTATCAAGGGAAAAATGGGAATTGGTGGATAACAAACAAAAAGAATGATCTGCATCAAGAAGAATTGGACTCATTCTATGACCTTCTGTTTATTTTTATTATATTATTTATATATGACCAACTAATTATGTTACCATGAAATGAATAGACTGGGTTCAAATCCTATGTTTGAATTATATAATCAATCAAAGCATGCCAAGACACCTCCAAGACTCATTTTACTTTGGACAAAATGCCCTCCAAACGTGATTTGCAAATGCATGCCATTGCAGGTGATTACGGCATAGTTTCAGCACGCCTGCATCTAAATACATTTTATTATGGTTTCATGGATGTGTTGGCAAATCCTAGAACCAGAATATGTCAAAATTATGTTATGTCAATATAATTGTGTTAAGGTTGAGTCCAGTTTATAACTGTTAAAAAATGATAAGGTTATGATCTACTCCATGATGGTTTGATGATCTTTTACTCATATGTTTTGCATTATAACAAACTTATTGGTCAAACTTGTTTCATTGGAAAGTAAGATTCAGGGCCACTGCTATGGGAAGGCAAGCAAGGCACTTGCTAAGGTTGCAATAAAGATTTTAGCTGTACAAAGTTTTGTATGTAAACTATCTTTTCAAGTGATTTTTCTGCAAGCATCCATAGACAAAAAGATCGCCCAATGATGATCATCTCATGGAAATTGAGAACAAATCAAAGCAAACTGTTCTATTTCTCAATCCTTTTTACTTGCTCCTATGGAACCAACGTTGAGAAGATTGAGAAAAATAAGTCATTCACAACCAATAATAAAGGATTCCTCAAAAGATAACAAAAATGGCTTTTTCTTTGAAAATAATTTTTTTTACTGATTTTCCACCTCGTTATCAAATTGTTGTACTTCCTTGTTTTTTGTTTAGATTTGATATATGTGATTTATCTTTGCTTGTACATGGAATCAGTCATTCACAACCAATACTAAAGGATTCCTCAAAAGTTTGATTAGTAATCCTTTAGATCAGAAAAATGGCTTTTTCTTTGAAAATAATTTTTTTTTTACTGATTTTCCACTTCGTTATCAAATTGTTGTATTTCCTTGTTTTTTGTTTAGATTTGATATATGTGATTTATATTTTCTTGTACATGGAACCCATGATAAACATATGTAATCAATCAACAAACCACTTAGTTTTTTTTTTCTTGGAATGGAAGTCAACAAACCACATAGTTAACTAGGAGACTAAACAGAATTTTTCACTCTCTATCATAGAATGAATTATAAACAAATGGTATGTTCAACTGTTTCAAGCTAGCACCTTAGGTTGAGGGAGGAAGTTTTGAAGTTACCATAGGCAACCTTTAATAGATATATTATGCCATACTGATGTAGTGATGTAGCTGTTTTGGGATTTATATTATGTAGTAGGATACTAAAACCATAACATGTTAGTGCCTTCGCAACAGAGTAGCCATCTCAGTTTTTTAGTCAAAATTAAACAAATGAAGCTTAAAAAAAAAATTGGAATGCACTAGGCTAGCTTGTTGTTATCCAAAATTCATGAAAGCTCCTGTCATTCACCATTTTGTTTTTCATTTATTCTTTGCATAGACCATCCAACATTTCTCTCTCTCTCAGGAAATTATTGTATACTTTCTCCCTCTCATAGTGGGGTGAGTCCCACGCACTATGGGGCCAATTCCTTTGCGAGAGGGAAGAAGCATGCTCTCAAAGTATGCAATAACAACCCCTCTTTAGTTGAGTTGAGTGAAGATGTTGAATTTGGAAAAAGTGAAGTCAAAGTAAGAATTCTAACTAAATGATCATAATGTAGGTATTAAAAAATAAAAATAAAAAACCTCTAGTTAATCATAATTTGACAAAGGATTTCCCTAGGAGGCTAAGACAAAGAATGTTCTTAGAAAACACTATACTTATTAAACACTAATTGTTGAATGATCAAAATGATGATGAAAGCACTGACGTTCAATATTTTTAAATAATAAAATCTTACATACTCAGTGACGAATTGATCCTCAACTTCTATCTCAAAATTATAATAAATTATTAATAATAATGCCTCAAAAAAAAACTTATAATAATAATAATAATAAAGAGAAAATTTTACCGTAAGTTACAGTCAATGTGTGTTAAAAATACTTAGTATTCTAAAAAAAAAAAAATCTATGAAATTTGCAAGACTGTTAACTTGGATTTGTTTTTCCTAGTACCATACCATTTGTGATAACTTAACGATTGTTTGACAAAAATTGGCAAATTAATACTTATACATAAATTCAACACTTATTCTCTCTTTGTTTATAATTTTCTTTTCTAAAAAAAAAAAAATCACTTATTCTTCACCACTCATACTAGCACATGTTAAAATTGCGACAAAAGTTATTTTCACCGAATTTCCCTTTTATTAAATTTGAGATCTCATGTGAGATGGCTCACTTGATAATAAATAAATAAAAATTTGAGAAAGGGATAATAAAAAAAAATTTAAAAACAGTAAACGAAACACTTTAATCAATACCATTATAATCTATATTTGTATGAAAATGAAAATGTAGGTAACAACAATTTGAATTCACCTTTAAAAAAATTTATTATATTTTATAATATTTCGTGAAAGAGAAGAGGAATCTTATAGTATTTTGGTTAATAAAATTTTCAATTACGAGGACAAAAGGTTAGTATTGATCTTTATTCTTTATGAGAAAACAAAAGATCTAACCAAATCATCCCAAGTCACAACATTTTATATATATAAAGTTTTGAAGAAGGTAAAACCAAAGAACGACAAAGGCAGGTAGGCACACAGGTCCACAATGTAATTTGTCATTACCAATTTGGTCACAACATTATGTATTTGATTTCGCTTTCTTCCATATTGTTCGAGTATCCAATTAGGATACCTTTAATTTATTGATTTATTTTATTTAAAAAAATGATTAAGTAAAATAAATTGCACTCTGAAGAGAGAAGGTCTTAAAAATTTGCATCTAATCAAATAAACAAAAAAATAAATCATACCAAACACATACAAAATCATATCAATATGCTAAGATTATTGTAAAGAGTTTTATGACCCAATTGCATTATTCAAAAGTCTCCTATAAATGAGTATCAAAGTCGATTCCCCTTTCCCCCATTTATTATAAGCATCAATTTGCTTAGATATTCATAAACTAAACTCCAAAAACCCTCATAAAAAATAGTTAACAAAAGAAAAAATATTAGAACAAGATCAAACTACTTAAAATAGTGAGATATTGACCACAGAAACTAATAAATTATAAATTATTCACTCATTCATATGGATCATTTGTGTCATTCTCCTAACAAATATAAGTAAATCTTTAAAGATTTTAATAATCATCTGAACTGCGTAGAGTTATAAAATAAAAATGATTAGTTTCTTAGTAATTAAGAGGATTAGCATATCTTTCACAGAATTAAATAAGTTCTACTGAAAACCTACCTAGTAGGGTATTATTATTATATTATAAGCTTTTAATAAGAGTTTCAATGACATTACTTGATCTCATTCGGGACATTCTCGAATAAAATCAAGATTTGAATTTTCCTTTTTCTATTCTTATATACAATAAAAATTATAATTTAAAAAATCAAACTGGCTGATCGAATCGATTCAATTAAAAACTAGTTACCAATCTGGTCCAATAAAAATCCTTAAAATTAATCATAAATTGAAAATCAGAACAAAAAACGGTTCTTTGTTTATACCAATTTTTAAAACCGTGGTAATAATTGAATTTTAAAATATATATATATACATAACAAGTGTACAAAATATTTCTAGAAGAGGCTGAGTTGGCTCCACGCAAAGGAACAATATTAAATTGGATTGGCGGTCAATTGAAGTTAAGGGAATACTGGATTACACCTCAATAATAATAATAATCAATTACAAACCGTGTGATTCAGCTTTCATGACATCAACACGGCTTTTCTCGCTGATGTCAGTAGGAAAAGCCTGGCAAAATTAAATTAAATATGTATAGGTCCAATATTCACCTAGAAACATGTACACAATATTCAATGGCCATGATATCAGCACTGTACCATCAAAGCGGCGTCATCACCATTCAATCAGTAGAAAGAGAAAATTAAGAGGAAAAAGTCTTCAATACATATTTAATTCCTTGGCCCATGTGACCACGCTATCACATATAAACAAAAAGTCTCCCATTAACTGCGCCTAAAATTATGTGCCCCACTCTTTAATGATCTGAAAGAGTCAAGTCAACTAATAACAACGGGCTCAAACTAGTCCTTTTTCCTGGGTTTACCCACTAGTCCGCGTTTAGGGTTAACCGAATTAGTCGTTCATTTCATTATGAATGTGGAAGGAAAAAACATCGTATTAAAGTTTATGGAACTATGTATTAAACGTACGTACCAAAAACACTGTAAAGTTATATTTTTTGTTTTTTACATTAGTGGTAAATCATAGTGATACTGATTAAATTTATGGTAAGATGTAGCATCTAATAATTGTCCTACAACGTGAAGCACTAGGGTATTGGGGTGGAATCCGAATCCGTGTTTGTTGTGTAGAGATTTTGTTTACATTAATTAAGAAGTTAATTAATTGCTTATTTTTGTAAACAATTATATCCTTTCTCGTGAAAGATCAGTCACAGACTCACAGGATGACAGCCAATCTAAATTTGGTCCAATGAAATGGAATCCTCTGGGAATTGTTCTCTGTCACATAAATCTGATAAGTTTAAAAACATATATCACTTTTAGCCGAATTATGTGGAATCCACTAAAGTTTATGCTTTTCGCTTTTCTTTTCTTTTCTTTTTTCTTTTTTTTGCCGTAGTAAATTGACTAAAATTTTCACAGACGAAATAAATGGCTTTCTTTTGTAAGAAGTACCAAAATTTGTATCTCTCACCCAATTGTTGTAATTATAAAGTTATAAAATAAACATATTTATTTATGGGAAAAGTTAAAGGTTTCCTAGAGCATTAATTTAAGATACATTTTTAGAAACTTTTTATAGAAAAAAAATAAATAACTTTTTTAATTCTTTTTATAAAAAAAATTTGTCGAAATTTTACTAAAATTATTTATTAACAATTTTTTTTTTGGGGGAAACATATTAACAATTAATTTAAAGTCATCCCTTAACATGGTCATTTATTTATATATTGATGATGTTTTAGATTAAACAAAACTATGTTTTGATAAGCTAACAAAACACTTTAGCTGTTTTTTTTTTTTTTTGGAAAGAGCTAGTAGGTGGAATCCGAATCCGTGTTTGTTGTGTAGAGATTTTGTTTACATTAATTAAGAAGTTAATTAATTGCTTATTTTTGTAAACAATTATATCCTTTCTCGTGAAAGATCAGTCACAGACTCACAGGATGACAGCCAATCTAAATTTGGTCCAATGAAATGGAATCCTCTGGGAATTGTTCTCTGTCACATAAATCTGATAAGTTTAAAAACATATATCACTTTTAGCCGAATTATGTGGAATCCACTAAAGTTTATGCTTTTCGCTTTTCTTTTCTTTTCTTTTTTCTTTTTTTTGCCGTAGTAAATTGACTAAAATTTTCACAGACGAAATAAATGGCTTTCTTTTGTAAGAAGTACCAAAATTTGTATCTCTCACCCAATTGTTGTAATTATAAAGTTATAAAATAAACATATTTATTTATGGGAAAAGTTAAAGGTTTCCTAGAGCATTAATTTAAGATACATTTTTAGAAACTTTTTATAGAAAAAAAATAAATAACTTTTTTAATTCTTTTTATAAAAAAAATTTGTCGAAATTTTACTAAAATTATTTATTAACAATTTTTTTTTTGGGGGAAACATATTAACAATTAATTTAAAGTCATCCCTTAACATGGTCATTTATTTATATATTGATGATGTTTTAGATTAAACAAAACTATGTTTTGATAAGCTAACAAAACACTTTAGCTGTTTTTTTTTTTTTTTGGAAAGAGCTAGTTTCTAATTTATATGAGCCCTTGTGTTGTTACTTTCGTTCACATGATATCAGAGATTTTAATTACAAGTTGATTATCGATTTTAAACTTGTTAATGTCTCTACTAATTGCAAAAAACCATCACAAAAGACAATTTTTCTTAAAATGGCATGTTTGTGTCTTGTAGCATTGCAAAGAGACAAATTGTCCTGAGCAACAGTTGCTAAAATATGGTCATTTTATATAATTTGTGTTTGTATATGCACATGTGACTACTGGTGTGACATGTTGCAGTATATGCTTGTGTACCAGCGTAGGGAATCGCACCTAGGCAGTGGCACATGGGGCTGTTATTGAACTCTCATTTTTTTTTTTTTTTCCTCCTTTTTTTTTTAATTTTTTTTTTAAATTTTCTTTCCATAAATAAAGGGGGAAATTCGAATCCAGTTTATTCTTCGTGAAAGAATCAAAGAACTTCCATTGAATCATAACCTTGATTAGATATTGTTGTCATGTCAACCATATTATAACATGTTGTCTTCAACAAATGGATCGAAATCTACTTCATGACGAAGAAAATTGCAAAATCCCTAGCTATCTTATAGTTTTGAGGGGAGTTATAACTTATAATGATACATACATGTTTGAGTGAAGTGTGGAGGAAGAAAGAAAGAAAAGGAATGGATTATATGGTATCAAAACGTTTATATGGTCAAAAGCATGAATCCAAACGGAAAGTCCTAGCACTTGCATGCACAAATGAAGCTTGATGCTAATGCAAATACCTAGTAAGATTATGGTACATAATCTCTCTAGGAGCATCCCATAAAATTGAGGTTTTGTGATATTTCAGCATTTAAAAACTTAAAATTGGTGACATATGATGTCAACCATGGAGAAGACAACAAAATATTCAAGAGAATCATATAAAATATATGTATATTGCTAGTGAAACCGTTTTTCAGTTATTTCAGTTATTCTAATTCCTCGTACAGTTAACTATGTTAAATATAACTTTATGTTAACGTGGGTGTCTAGAACTCGAAACTTAAGTTTTAAATATAACTTTCTATTATGATATGTATTTGTTTAATAATAAGTATGATAGAATGATTAATCCCAAAAATTAAATTTTGGATTTTTTTAAGGACCAAAAGAACTTTATGTCGTCACTAAAATAATATTAATATTAATATTCATACTTCAAGAGAGAGAGAGAGAGTGCGGAGGAGAAATACTTACTTGAAATCAGGAGGATTGGAAGGCCACTCCGGCACATATTTGTCCAAAGGATAACAATGAAGTCTAAGATAGTCTCTCCAATTGTGGACTTTTTCCTTGTTCACATTAAAACTTGTAGAAAGTCTCATCGTCTTTGATGGGTCATCTGAGTACAACTTCAACTTCTCTTCCACAGGTAGGCTAAAGAACTCGGTGGCTACTTGTAACATTTGTTCTACTGCCTCCAAAGACACACCATGATTGGTCACCTAATTATATGTCAAAGGAAAAAAAATGACAAATTAGCTATATATATGTGGATGAGAGAGTAAAAAGTGAGTGACTACTAGTGTGTAATTTATGAGAGGGTAAAAGTGAGTGAGTTGAATATGTAATATACTAATATGTGTACCTGAAAAAAGCCATAGGATTTGCAGGCCTCTGCAATTTGTTTGACAACTTGGGATCTATCCTCTAAACCCAAGTCAATGACAGGAACATCATCACAAGCAGAGACTTCAGATAGGCGGGGTCGGTCTGATTCTGGCCTGACATAACTTTCCGGCAAGTTTGAGTAGCGAACTCCGGTGGATAATACCTTGGTGTCCATGTATTGGAAACAAGACAAAAGCAATGGGAAAAATTAATTAATTGGGTTCACAGATGCCTATATCTGCTTTGGCTTCTGAAGTTTCCTGGAAGTGGAGAACTTCTGAATGCGAGTAACTCTACTCTGCCTAATGCTGCTTATTTATATAAATATAAATGCCTTGGGAAAAAAAAAATATATATATATATATATATAAATATATATTTATCAGTTCAAGTTATAGTTGATGTAATTTCATAAGAGTTACACTTTTTATGAATCATTAATTATTATTGATCTAAGTGTCAAAAAATACACATAATAATATCATTATTGAAATTAGTGATTTCAACATTAACTTTTCTCATTAAAGAAAAAAAAAATTTCATATCATCGTCTTCTTCCTCATTTTTCTTTTTACACTATACTTGCCTCCACTATTCATAAAATTCTCAAAATTAAATTGTAAATGCAAGCTATCTTTATTTTGTTTTAATAAACATGATTACCATTTTGCAAATTCATTTATTACGGAGGGAGTATCTTTTTGCCATAACGTAACCACAGAATATGGTTTGAAAAAAGGGGAAATTTTTTTTCATTCATTTGAGTTTTGGCAGTACCTTGAATAAAATGTGTCATGAGGGTTCTAAAAATAATTAGTCTCAACAATCGTTCCCTACTTAAAACTCAAAAAGAAATCTAAAGCAGAATTTTAGCTAACTCGCAGGCCCTGAAGATGTTGAAGTGTACATCCACCAAATCCACTTGGACCACTTCACACTGCTAGGCTAGTCGAAGAGACGATTCTCAAGTGAAAACTGAAGGTAGTATTAATAGAAGATTAACTACTAACAACGCTGATCAGTAGCACAACCACCTCTCCAAGAGTGATCGAAATATGAGTTTCATTTTATCAAAGACCACCTCCATGCTTCTAATCGCATCATTATGGCATCTCCTGCTTCTAATTACTACATTACTCAAAATTAAAGATCAAAATAAATCACAACACCTAGCGACTCTTATAGAACAAGCCAAAAATGTTTCCCAAAAACAAAATACCAAACCAAATGATAAGAAGTGTACTCAGGATAGCAGATACTAGAAATAAATACATTCAATGAGGAACCAATTATTACTTTTTAGCGTTGATCTGGCTATTAAACTTCAAACCCAAGGAAATTGAAAAGTATCAATTGACGACAGATGCATTAAAAAAAAATGCATCTTCATGAATTTGCCAAATATTGCCACCTAGCACAAGGAACAAAAATAGCTTGCAATGCGGATTAACAACATTTACTTTATTAAACTTGCTATGAGCAACATTCCATTATAGTAATGGAACCAAAAGATTTACTCTCAACAGCAGAACAAAGCCTTCGACAATGGAGGATGTCATGATAAGATATTTCTCCAAAACTAATGTGGCTTTGGCCGTATACTTCTAAAATATTCCAGTATCTCAAGACAAAATACTGTTAAGAAATCAATGGTGATGGCCTAAAAGTACAGAGTGCAAGAAGATAGATGTGAGAGAGGATGAGAGAAAGAAAATGACGACGTGGAAGATAGTGGAGAGTTAATGCTATAGTTTTCTTTTCTTTCTTTTTTTTTTTTTCTTTTTTTTAATAGGAAGAGTTAATACTTAAATAACTAATTTCTAGGGAGTAATAATGACATTATTATGACTGTTTTTTTACCTTTAGATCTAATAGTAATTAGTGGTCCAAAAAATATCCAAAATATGTGTAACTTGAATCCATCTCATATATATATATATATGAAAAAATTGAGGTACAATACTTTAGGTATTGTCCTTATATTTCATTCTTAACATTCAGCTATGTAGCTACTTAACTAAAAAATACACTTTTATCCTATGAGAAAAAATACACATAGCAGAATTTTAAGATGAGAACATAAGAAACAACACATAAGTACTTTACCTAACTTTTGCCCAAATGTATATATATATATATATACTTGGTTTGGAAAAAAAGTTTGGAGAGAAACTCTCTAAACTTATCTCTTTTTCTTTTTTCTTTTTTCTTTTTTCTTTTTTCTTTTTTTAAATTGAAAGTGAATTTTGAAAATTTGACCGTTAAATTCTATGTTCTTTATGTTCTTAATATGCATGTCAAATTTCGTTCAAAGCAGATGTTATTTACCATTCGATCAATAAGCTTATTTTTGTGCATAATTTTTTACCACAAATAATTGAAATTTAAACATGTCATTGATGATATAGCTATTGATTTTTATTTTTTTTTGAAATTTTGTAAGTATAGAGAATATAATAAGAATATGCAATCCACTGATTAGATTTTCACAATTCACATTTAATAAAAAGATATAAGGGAAAAAGTTTTTCTCCAAACTAATTTTTAAAAAAAAAAAAAAAAAAATAAAATTATACCACATAAGCTTTCAAGTCCTTACAATTTCTCATGTCATTATTGTAATATATATTTTTAATTGATTTTAAATAATCTTTGTTTTATTTTAAATCCTCCATTAGAATTTTGCTATGTCACACTTTCTTTAAATGGTAAAATAGATAGTTCTATACAAACACAATAACAATACTTACCTATTAATAACTAATATTAATTTTTATATCTAAACCAAAAAAAAAAAGAGAGAGAGAGAGGGAAAAAAATCATTTTTTTTAAACATTCCGATGTATAGTTATTGATAAGTACCATTTTATTTAAAGCCTTTTGTTAAAGAGTGCCTTAAGGCACAACTTAAGAGGCAGTTAATTCTCTATTAATTGAGGAATAAAATTTCCTTCCATTTGAATCTTTTAATTCCTTCAATTTTTTGGTTTAGATGTAAGATATGTGATAGTATTACAAATGCCAGTGTTGTGCATCCAGCTAAAAATATGAGGGGATTGGAGGAGATTTTTCCCCACTTAAAATGATGCTTTCATACATTATTCATAACTAGTGTGAGTTGCACATGCAAGGCACATGCTGGCCCTTTAGTAAGAGAATTGATATAGATTTTTGTTATTGAAGAAGTATGAAGCCATGAACTTAAATTTAAAATAGCTATTTGAATATCTATGTACTATGACAATTTTTAGAATTTGTTTACTAAATGTAATATCTACTCACCAAAAAATGCTACAAAGAATGATAATGAATGTTATCATCTTTCTACAATATTTAAATTTTCGCAATGAATGATAATATACGCTACAATTTTTTTTGAAGATCTTCATTAAATTAAATATTTGCAATCATCTATAATGAAGATTTTGTTATTCATATTTCATTCTTTATTATCTTATTTTATGAGTGTAACTACGGTGTTTAGCTTACTTATTTTTAATGAAAACCCTTTTAAGTAGGAAAATAAATTAAAGTAAGAACAAAATAACAAAAGACATATGTCATCAAAGTTTTTATTAGACAAAATTATAAGTGTAGAAGATTTAAACCTAATAAATTAGTGTTCTCTAAGTAACAAATAGAACACCGTATATCATCATTCTAACTTTCTAGGCATGACTACTAGTCTACTACATAAAATTCAAAATACACAGAAATTTTTTAGGACATTAAAAAATATTCGACACTGCACAATGGAATATTTTAGGAATTATAAGATTTTGTTAGGGTTTAACTAAGAGAGAAACAATAGGGTATATACTTATTTACAAAATATAAATGATGAAATTATTCAACTTTACTTTAGGGGGGGAATGCAACTACCCAGAACATAAAGAAGGAAAGTGTTACTTCATCAATTTGTGTGTGTTATGTGTGTGTAAAACAATATGTGTGTGTGTGTGTTTATTTTTATTTTAAAAAAAAGCTTGAAACAATGTGAAAAAAAAAAAAAAATCAACCTAAAAAAATTATGCATTAAACAATGAATTTTAGTTCAACAAATTGAATAAACCAAAAAATAAGTCTAGAAACACAACAACAAGTCACGATATTTTTACAATACCTTTATTTTTAGCTATGGTGGGTCATAGTCTGATATTTTATTATTTTATTTTAGAGTAATGTTACGTCAACAATATTTTCATAATAAATCTTAGGTGGTAAATTGCTATTAGTTTTAAATTAGGCTAACAACGTTTAACCATGTATTTAAAAATAAAATAAAAAGCTAATTGAAGAAAATTGTGCCTAAAACAATGAGTTTTGGCTTACTAAATTTGACTAAACAAAAAAAGAATTCTAGGAACACAATAAAATGTCATACAAAAAAGAAGTTTAGGAATATAACAAAACGTCACTGTAGGGACTGGGTTTGAGCAGCTCTACTGTTGGATGAGTGAACTCAAACCCAACTAGCCCAATACAATGAATTTGTAGATGATGGGTTTTAGAACTAGGCCTTAGTGAGGATTGCAACAAATGAACATGGTTGTGGAGGGGTTTAATTACAAGAATATAAGCTAAAGCATGAAATTCTGCTCCTCGACACTCCCCTAAGGAACGTGTAATTCTTATTATTCCTTCAATGCTTGGTTACAAAGGTCTCTCAGATGATTCAAGTCACTATGGTCTTTCCTACTTTCTATTACTTCCCCCCTCTCTCAGAGGGATTTCTTACATTATATATCCTCATTCAGTTGATCTTGGCCCTTCATTTGTTGATCAAGCAGATCGCTACTTGAGTGCTTATCCCATCAGCCGCCTTCCCATTCTTTCTCTGAGTTGCAGCAACCAAGGCTGCACTGTTCAGAGGTCATTTCCTCATTAATGAGGCCAGAACGTTAGTTGTGGGCACTTAATGTGGAGGTGACAGTTCATCCTGGAATTGTTCTTCCACCATGTTTCTTATGGCTGACACTTTGTACTTGCTCTTTCTCCTAGGATGCTCCGGGAGGCTACTTTTGATGGCCCGTTGCTTCCTCCTCCCATGGTCTTGATCGGCCGAGGACAAGATTGTCCTCGGCAACATCTCTGGGCAACTTGGGCTTTCTCACTTCGTCCTCGGGCGTCTCTTCCTCCTCGACCTGGGCCTTAGGCTTGGTAAAAAGTGGGTCGGGGTTGCCAGATTCTTTAGGCCTTACAATAGCCCCTCAAAATCCTGCTGTCTGGCTCCTTGAACGGGGAGGAGGATTTTGATGTCCTTAGGTCTCTATCATGGCTTCTCCAGTATTGTCGTACGTCAGCGCTAGAGTCTACTCACATGTCCAAGGCACGTTCTTGGGGCCCCGGAATGTGGAGCGTGATTTCATTAAACTCTAGCGGCTTTGTGCGCCCCATATCTAACGGCGTGCTGGTGATCTAACGGTAGGGATTTCCTTTCATTTATGTGCGGGAAAATCCACACGGTTCCTCTTTAATTGAGGGGACAAATATCCATCTGGGCCAATTTGCCTCTTTACTTTTGCACTCAAGAGTTCTTGCGCACATACCCTGAATCCGGTCAAATCCCTGCTGCTGGTCTTTTTCTACTCGTTTGTACTTGTCGATCTGATCCATTAGCTGGTGCACACTGGTGGTAGGCTTGCCAGTCAGGGACTTCCTCAAGGCGTGCCTAGTTGGGAGACCATTTTTGAAGGTGCTGATGGCGACATCACCAAAATTACCATCCAGTTCATTGTACATCTCCCAATAGCGGTTCGAGGAGCTTTGCTGTTTGTAACAAAGCAGGAGCCAAAAGCCTGGGTCAGCCGTCTATACGAATCTATGGATTTTGACTTCAAGCCATTGAACCATCTCATCGCCTTTGGACCCAAGCTTCTCTCGCTGCATGGCCAGCTTATCATCCTATTTCTAGGATACGTGGCTCCTAACCTCTTCTTCTCGTTGCATGACCTGGTTGTCATTTCGCCTTTGGAGCACGTGGCTACCCCTACGTGAGTGGCTTCTGCTAGTTTGATTGGCATGTACACTTTCCTCTCGAAACCTTCCACTCTCTTCATTTCGATCACACTCAGGGTTATGGAAGTTACCCTACTGTTGGTACCCAACCAGTTCAGGCTGTGGGGGCTTGCTTGGCGAGGGCCTGATCTTACCATGTTTGATTGTTGCCCTTACTAACACACAAGTTCTCCCCACAGACAGCGCCAATTGTAGGGACTGGGTTTAAGCAGCTCTACTGTTGGATGAGTGAACTCAAGCCTAACTAGTCCAATATAATGAATTTGTAGATGATGAATTTAAGAACTAGGCCTTAGTGAGGATTGCAACAAACGAACATGGTTGTGGAGGGGTTTAATTACAAGAATATAAGCTAAAGCATAAAATTCTGCTCCTCGGCACTCTCTTGAGGAACATGTAATTCTTATTATTCCTTCAATGCTTGGTTAAAAAGGTTTATTGGATGATTCAAGTCACTATGGTCTTTCCTACTTTCTATTGCTTCCCCTTTTCTTAGAGGGATTTCTTACATTATATATCCCCATTCAGTTGATCTTGGCCCTTCATTTGTTGATCAAGCAAGTTGCTACTTGAGTGTCTGTCCTATCAGCCGCCTTCCTATTCTTTCTCTGGGTTGCGGCAACCAAGGCTGCACTATTCAAGGGTCATTTCCTCATTAATGTGGCCAGAACGTTAGTTGTGGGCATTTAATGTGGAGGTAACAGTTCATCCTGAAATTGTTCTTCCACCATATTTCTATGGCTGACACTTTGTACTTGCTCTTTCTCCTGGGATGCTCCGGGAGGCTACTTTTGATGGCCTGTTGCTTCCTCCTCCCATGGTCTTGATCGACCGAGGACAGGATTGTCCTCGGCAACGTCTCTGGGCTACTTGGGCTTTCTCACTTCGTCCTCGGGCGTCTCTTCCTCCTCGGCCTGGGTCTTGAGCTTGGTACAAAGTGGGTCGGGGTTGCCAAATTCTTTAGGCCCCACAGTCGCAACATTTTCGTAATATTTTTTATTTCCAGCTGTGGTAGGTCCCAGTTTGATATTTAATTATTTAATTTTTACGTTCACAGCATTTTCACAACGAATCTTGGGTAAAAAATTATTAATGGCTTTAAAATTATGCATTAAAAAAAAAAGAAGCAAAAAGACAATACAAGAAAATTGTGCGTAAAGCGTACAGTGAATTCTGGCTCACCCAATTTGACTATATATACTAAAAAAGAAGTCTAAGAATATAACAAAATATTAAAACATTTTCACAATACTTTTATTTTTAGAATTCGAATAGATATATTTTTATTTTATTTGAGAGAAATGTTATATCCATAACATTTTTAGAAAAAATTATAAATGACAAGTTGTTATTGGTTTTAAATTGAACCTACTATTGATATCACTTTTTTATCCTTCAAAAATACATTGCCACATAAAATTTGTTCCAAAATTATTGTGAAAATGTTGTGGACATAACATTTCTTTTTATTTTATTTTATTTTGATCTATAAGGAACTGAGATCTCGCGATTGTAAAAATATTGTGACAAAAAGAAGATATTATAACATTTTCATAATACATTTATTTTTAGTTATCATTGTTCTCAGTCTCTTATTTTATTATTTTATTTTGACCTTTAAAAAATTGACACCTCAATAATTATAAAAATATTGTAAAAATTTGTTGCGTCAGTGTAATTGTGTATGCACATATAATATTTAAAAGCACAAGCAAAACCAGTGTATTGTGAAAAAAAAGTGGCCAATGAGTAGTGAAAATCGTCAATAGTTGTAAAAATATTGTAAGAATTTGTTAGGTCATTGTAACTATACATACGCATATAAATATTTAAATGAAAAGACAAAAACAACACAACCAAAACTGGCGTACTGTGGTTTATTGGGGGGGGGGGGGANTTAAATTAAATTGTCTAATACAATAAAATTTTCATTAAAACTGAGTCTCACGATACTATTTATATATTTAAAAATTATTTTACTATAGTGTTTTTAGTTTTCAGTAATAAGCAGTATCCAAACTGACTTATTTTAATTAAAGCTACGTAGCACATGAATATTCCCACTAGTTTATATTTATATAAATGGCAGAGTGTACTTTTTTAGGAAGAGTATAAAACTGAGGAAATTATAAATCTTAGATGCACGAACAGCGTTGCATCCAATGATCCGACAGCTACAATCCGGGTTTGAATTAGTATCAGAAGGGTTTGTGCTTCCTCAAGCTTGAGATCTAAAGGCTCCATTTAAGCTGAAAATGATAAGGAATTTGAAACAGAGAAAACCCAAATTTATAAGAGTTAAATCGATATCCATTTTTCAACTTCTGTTCCAATATTAATCAAACCATTATATTACAATCCTCCTTTATGTGATTCTCAAAAAAAGAAAAAAGAAATCTCTCCATTATTCTCCTTTATTTGATTCTCAAAAAAAGAAAAAAGAATCCTCCTTTATTTATTTACCATAGCTCATAAACGTGTATATTCTCATAAACATGGGCATTTTTGTATTGGGCGTGAAATTCAGATATTCTACTAAAGTTATGCATATATATTAAATGTATAAGATAATTAGTAAATCACTGTAATATTTGATTTGTTAGCCATGAAACTTTATTACAAGTGTAGGAACTTTGACTTGTAAATAATAGCACTAGCCACTAAGATCATTCACAACAAGGATGTCAAACCCACTCAAAAGCTATTTTTAGCATTTTAAACCACAAAAATTATGCACCATCAAAGATTTCATATCTTAACAAATTTGACATCCTGTTACAGTGAACTTTCATAAATGAGAGCTCATTGTAGCAACTTATTATTTTTTTAATGATTTTGTGGGGGTTGGTTGTGGTGATTATTTTTTATTATTTTAATGAGTTGTTTATATTATTCTAAATGAAATAGTAAAAAAATAGAATCTTTAATGTGGAATGAATTGTAAAGTGAGTTATTAAAATTGATAAAGCAGGTGCCAGGTTTTATGAGTTGCTAAATGCTCAATTTTTTTTAGATTCTTGATGTGAATGCTTTAAGGCATAGAGGACATGTTAACAATAGTGACATTGCCCCTTTGAATATTAATTCTCTCACATTTGTTGTGCACATCATCTATATACACATCATTCATTTTACATTTTTAATAAAGAAATTAATAAAAAAAAATGTACATCAAGTATAAAACTATATAAACATTGTGTGTACAAAGCGTATAATAACATGCCATAAATAATATCTTTTTTCTTTTTTGTTTGGTGTTCACATAATATTATAAGTGATCGTTTCTCTATATTAACTTTAAATACTTGTTTGGTAAGAGATTTTTAGTAATGCTGTTTAAATTTTAAGAAAATACGTGTGGGTAAAAAAATATGTAGAAATACATGTGGGTGAAAACTGCTGTTTAAACACCATTACCAAACAAGACCTTCAATATCCATGAAGTCAAGTTTATTTATTCATTAATCATCAGTAAAATGTATTATTTTAATAAAAAATTTAAAATTTAAAACAAAAATTAAAATAAATCTAAGATTCTTTATATAATAAGATATAATAATTAGTAAATATGACGAATTATTATTGTTATTTTACTTCAATTGTTCTCTCAGCCAAACAAAAACTTATATATATATATATATATCATATTCTTACCATTTTACCTTTCTATGAAACACATATGAAGAAAAACAATAATATTTTAATCTTTATATATTTTCATCATTTGAACTAAACTAAGGGAAAAGGTTTTTTAAGGTGAACCAAAAGTCAAGCGTTTTAAGGTTTTTTTTTTTTTTAAGAAAATATATATATATATATATATAAACGCAAGGGTGAAAGAATGTGGTTCTAACACAAATGCATATCACAAACTCAAATGAAACTAGATGCCCAGAGAAAAGTAATATTGACTTTCAAATAAAGTAAATAGTAAATCAAGAAATTTTAAACATTGTGTTTATTAACTGTTCAAATATGATCAAATTTTGAAGAGCATATCACCTCAATCAATGGAGGAACCAAGATTTCAATCTAAGGAGGGCAAGATTAAAAGACAAGATTGAAAAAAAAAAATCTAAAAAATACTAATCAATATTAACAACAAAGAACAATCAAAGTAATCAATTCATGTCATTAAAATAAACAAAAATAATAATACGTAGTTAAGAAAAATCGAAGCAAGAGATTAATCTTAGTGTGTGTTTGCCTAGAAATGAAGTTACATTTTGCATTTTTGGTTGGGTCCCATAGCACTGTTCATGACCCAACCAAACTTGTGAAAACGCATATTTTTAGGTAAATCCTGGGTTTCACGGAACTATTCATAACTTAAAAATTATTTTGTTAAAGTGTTTTTAGCAATAAGCTTTCAATTTTCAGCAAAATAAGTGGTATCCAAATAGACCCTAAATGCATAAAGTATAAACATCCAAAAAAAAAAAATGGTGATAAGCTAGAAAAAGTGTAGTAGGCTCGTGACTAATGAGAATGGTAAATTTGGGATAAGACAAAAAAAACTTTAGACAAGATCAATATGACATGGAATTTGGAATGATTATTTTTTATTCCCATATATAATATGTATGTGTGTGTATCAAATTTTAAACCAAAAAAAAAAAAAGTATTTTTAAGTTATAATTATAAGGACCAAAAGGACACACAACAGATTGGGCCTTAACTAGACTTTAACCGGGCTCAACGAAAGGTATAAGTACTCTATATAAGCCCATCCGAGCTAAGGGAAAAAATTGTTCGAGGAAGTAGTAAGTTTGACGAAAGAGCTAGAAAGCAGACAAGCCGAGGAAGCCACAAAGCTCATAGGCAAAGTTAAATATGCCCGACTGAGGAGGGCAATAGTAATTGACCTAGATAGGTCTCAAAGGAAACTTCCTGGCAAAGACACATCCACCTTCGTATTTTGCATTAAATCCTCTGTACCAACTAGGCATGCCGCATTAATAGTCGAATGACACCTGAACAATGCCTGCACAATCTGTCACCTGCTCAGCATAATATCAAAAGGAGGAAATGAGGGAGATGGAACAAGTATCCAAGAGAAGAATAACTTGCCGTCCAGGCGGAGAGGCAAGATTGAAACAATAAGACTATAAGAAGGGAAAAATCCGCAATGTACAGGGATCGGATCCTGAAAAAAAAAAAAAAAAATACAGTGAACAAGAGTCTGATCTTGTATCTTACTAAGTGTGAAGACTCCTCGGCAATTCCAAGGAAGAAGAAATAAAAAAAAAAAAACTTGTCTTATTATCATTTTTTTTCCCCATACATGGTTTGTTATCAATCTTTTGTGAGAAATTATTGTTTCAAGTTCAACTATTGGTTTAAAAAATCACTCCAATACATTTAATTGTTGTGGACTTTGATCCATCCCAATAAGGGTCATCAAATAGCCCATGGCCCACAGCCCGATCCAGAAACCCAACAGCCCACAGGGCTAATGGGCGGCCCAGCCTGTTATTATTGAGGCCCATAGGTAGCCCACTAGCCCAGTGGGTCAGGCCATGGGCTAATTTTTATGCCCATGGGTACCCGGTGGGCTAGCCCAGTAACCCAACCCGTTGGCCTAACCCATTAGCCCAGCCTAATAACTCATAATTTATAACAAAAATATATAGAAAGTGTATGAAGGATTGATCTTGAGATATCATAGATGAATTTCTTAAGAGAACTCCCTCAACCACTAAGATATCCAAAGTAATTTTGCTAAACTTAGTTTACTAAATATATATTTTTCTAGTAGTCTATCAAATTTGAATTAACCATTTGACATTTTTTTATTAAAGATAAAAATTAAAAAAAAAACTATTTAAAGCCTTAATAAATAAAAAATTAAATAGGTTTTCATCAACAAAACAAAAAATTAAATAGATTTGACTGTAAAAAAATTTGTAATTAAGTATTAAATTCTTTAATTCTTTCCTTTAAAAAAATAGATTGATTATTTCTTTATAAAAAATTGATTCTTTCCTTATAAAAATAATAATATAATATGCTAACACAAGCCTATGGGTAACCCATTAGGCCCAACCCGATAGCCCAACTCGCTAAAAACAAAATAGGCATTGCCCATGGGCAGGGTCATGGGCTAAGGTTTCCTCTTTCGGCCCAGCCCGACCCGGCCTATTAACTAGTTAATAGCTCATTATGCCCAGTCCATTGTGCCCATGGGCCAAGTAAAAATGGGCCGAGCCGGCCCGACCCGGTCCATTGACGACCCTTACATCCCAATAACCTATTCGGAATTTTCAGATTTCGGGCCATACAATAATAATATGATACAATATATAGTTTTTTTTTTTTTTTTTTTTGGCGTAGTCAAGGAATGTATGAAACACGATCTTCTCTATAAACTTGTTAAGTATTGGATAATAAAAACATAAATAAAAATTAAAGAAAAAATTACTAATTATATCAAATGTTTAATAAGTTGATTTTTTACAACGATCTTATAAAATACTACCTCCGTTTCATTTTATTTGCCATCTATTCCATTTTCAGATGCCCCAAAATATTGTCCCATTTCTAAAAATAAAAGTCATTAATTTACTAATGTTCTTATTATACCCCTATTTTATGTCATTAATAACTCTCTTAAAAAAATTGATAAATTTATTTAAGGATAGTTTTGTAAACTTATACATTTTTATAAGACAAACAAGGCAATAAATGATGTTCTTTTAAAAAATTTGACTTTTCAAACAGGACAAACAAAGTGGGATGGAGGGAGTAACATAAGTATGCTATTAAATTGAAATGTAAAAAAATTAAAATAAAATAATATAACATATAATGTATTTCTTTTATTCCTGAATTTTTTGATCCAATTCATAGTAACACAAATGTCATTTTAGAATATAAACAATCTTTCTTTCCCTTATTTGGGATGCCTTTGGTGGCCAGGGTCACGGTCGTTGTGGCTTCCAATCTAGTACGCTAACAACTAGTTGAGAATATTTGGGGTTGTTCGATTGTTAGAGAGAGTGAGTGGTGATTGTTTTGTTTATGGTTTAAAACATCAATTTGTGAATTAAAAATGACTTGTCTTTTAAAAAAAAAAAAAAAATTGGCACTTTGTTATTAGTCCAACTGGATATATTGTAAGAATTTCATATTTGCTGATTATAGGTGATATGCTCCCCATTTTTATATATATAAAAAAAAAATCTCAAAATAGAATAAGGGATACGAATATTAATTAGTTGACACACACAAAATAATTATGTGTGTGTATATATATTCAAAAACCCATGTATTACATGTGAAAGTTTTTTTTTTAAAAAAAAAACCGTGATACATAAATATTTAATGAATTATGTTATTTAATATGAATCCTTCAACACCGATTGGTGAAGACTTTATCCTATTCATAAGAAGCAGTGTAATTGATTAGAGTTTTAACATTTTCAGGAAAGTGACAACTTTTTTATCATCATTTAAAAAAAAAATTTAAAAAAAAAATCTTAAAACTTATATTGATGTTACGAGATACGGAGATAAGGTAGTAGGATGTAAGGATGGTAAAATGCCTAAGCCTACCCTGACCCACCATAACCTACCGTATCTCCCACGATTTTTTCTTGCCTTAAACGTGCCCATATATTTTTAATTAAAATATATTAAATTATTTATAGATATATTTAATATTTTTTTCATAAATCCTATGAATAATTTAATACATTTATATATTCTATTGGCATCATTGAAAACACGTAGCTCCCACTCTTTAATAACTCTCATCACTGTCTCCTCCCATTTACTTATCATCTTTGTTTTTCATTTGTGTCACATCGGCCTCGTTAGGGATAACAAAATACATTGATAACTCTCATCACTGCTCTCATTTCATGCATATTTTCTTTTCCTCAAAGATGGAACAAGATTAGATATATTGCACATATAATCTGATTTTGCCCTACCCCATTGGAATCCCTTAGTGGAACTCAACATATTTCACCATTGTACAGGTATAATTGGATGGAGATATGACTTTCTTTTCTTTTTTGGTAAAGAGGATAATACATTAAACAACTAAAAGGCCTCTAAACCAGAGGCAACAAATCAATCATACAAAGTTCCAGCAATATCTAATCTAAGCAAAAATACAACATCAGATGGGAGTTCCAAAAAAAAAGAAGTAAAATCCTGGTCCATGAGAGCTGCCCTGCGAGCTAGTGCATCAGTGCACTTAGTTGCCTCCCTATAGCAATGTTAGATTTGCACCATAGGGATCTCCTTAAGCCCTTCTCTGCAATTAGCAACTAGCACATCAATGCCGTTGGATTTCTCCAAATCTTTCTTCAAAAGATCAACTACCAACTTTACATCAAGCTCAAACACAACCGCTGGGAGTTTACGGGAAATACATAGTCGAATTCCGTCTCTTAAAACTCACAACTCCGCTACAACACTAGTAGCACAACCTATTGATCTCACATAGCCTTTCATCCACTCAATGGAGATATGATTTTCACTAAGTCTATACAATTCCTTTGTAATAAGCTACATTCTGGATTATAATTATTACGTAATTTGTATATATTCAACTTTGGTGGGTGGAATTGTGGAAATAAGATAGTGTGTGATCAGTGTACTACTAGAACTTGTTAGGGACATTTTTATATAATTAGCTAATCCTTTGACAAAACGCACTTTACTTGTAATTGTGTAGATCTAGGATGGGTTTAGTACTTCAAGAAACAAGTGTTCAAGTTAAGTATTGAAGCTATGTAAGTCTGACCATGAAACAAGTGAAGGAAGTGTTGTTTATTAAAGCTCAACAGCAATCTCGACAAAAAGACTTCTATCGAGATTTAATGTTAAAGCTCGACAGAAGATCAGTACAAGTTGTATCTGATAAGAATTACGAAATCAGATTTTCCAGATCTAATTACATGCATATCCTTAAGTATTTGTCTAGGGTTCATTTTCTCGTAACTCTAGACATATATAAGGATTATTTTAAGAGTCGTCACAAGCGTATGCAAGGTGATGAAAGTGATAATACATGCATATTGTGACCAGAGGCAGAAATTGCTCTAGTTCATCATTCTCTCTGTAGAAGCTACTGCGTATTTACGCCAAGGGTTTTGTGACTAAGGAGCTTCTTGATCTTCATTGTTGATGAACTGAAAAACTTTGCAATTAACAATCTTCCTCAAGTTGGTGTGTTAGTCATGTATTGAGATCCGTGCATCATTGGTTAGTCACATATTGGAATTTGTGTATTAAATGGAGAAATTACGCTACAATACAAGTCCAATTGAGCATTGTGATAAGGGTTCAACTGTAGGTTGGTATTTCGAGATATGCCAAAAGGTTTGGTAAGATTTATCATACTTGTAAGCACTTATAATTGATAATAGTGAATTATCAGGAGTGGTAATCTTAAATTCACCTGATGAAGTTTTGTCTTGGTAGTTTTCCCCATTCGTAAACAAATCACCTGTATCAAATTTATTTTCTGTTGCATTTAGTTATTTGGTGATTTGTTTGTACTACCACGCCATTGCATGTAATTTGACTAATTAATTAACTTAAATAATTAATTAATTTGCAACTGGTCAATTCATTTTATCCCAATAGAACCATACTTATCATGAGCCAAGATGACAAGTTGAATAAACAGGACAAAGCTAGTGGGTAGATATTTGTGAAAATGTGGAGGGGATGAGATTGATACAGTGGCATTTCTAGAGGCGGGAACCGATTCAATTTGATTGTGGCTTAGAAAAAAGAACACAAGTCAAATGAATTATGGGACCCAATAATCCATATGTTACCAAAAGTGGTAGGGATTTCTGAATTCTGTGGAAGAGATTTCGAGAAGAGTCAGAAGACCTTTTCTTTTCTGTGTACGTACTTTTTTCTTGTTGGGGTTGGGTTTGTAAATTACCAGTATACTTGTACAAGTTGCGCTTTAAATGTCATGTGATTCTTAAAATTAATGCACAAATTTCACAATTTCACTCCGGTTATCAGAACACACGATTGTGAGTTCACTTAACTTAATTGATAAAATCTTTGATAATTGAATAAGAGATATAGGGTTTGATCCCTACTTACGCTAAAAATTGATTGTTATCTTGATTTGATAATAAATAACGTAATCATTAAAAGTTGACATCATAAATTGAAACTTTACAATTAAAATAAAAATAAAAAAAATCAAAATGCATGATCATCCCCTCACTCATTCCAATCAATTTAAAGGTAAAAATAAACTTTTACAAGTGTTGCTTATTCAAAAATCCCACAGCCTTTTGTCCTCCATTACAATATATGCTTTCCCCCAAAAGTCTCATTCATTCTTATATCTCAATCTCTAGCGGTGCTTGACTCTATCCTCACAAGCGAGACACCTTCCGCTAAAATCTTATATGAGATGGCGAAATATCCATGTATTTGATTAACACCTAAAATCAATTAGCCAAAGGATTAAGTCGATGAAAGTCATAGCTTTTCTGATTGTAAAGTGAGATGACAACCTATGCATCCACTGCAATTTGAAGAAAATGAAGATACTAACCTAGACGATATCTTATGAGCCTGCCCTAATCACAAGACTGTGGGTCTAGCTCATAGGTGGTGGAGCCGATAATTTTGAGAGTTCATGAGATAATTCGTTTGGTCTAGCAAAAAATAACCCTAAAAATAAAGAATATTACTATAATTTCTTGACTATAATATATATGTATGTGTTGGAGAGTGAAGAATTAATATCACTTATAAATAAATATATAAATTATACAATGTTCTCGTTTTTTAGGTATGGTCTTTCTACAAATTAAAAATGTTACATATGCGAGAAATCTTGTAATTTAGTGGTATTGAATGGTCTCTCTTACGAGGAGAATCAGCGAATTCTCCCTCCCACTTTTTGTAACAATTTATATTGTAAAAAATATACAAGATTACATATAAAAGTAAGTTTGTTAATAACTCAATAGTTTTTCTAGGTTTTCTTTTTGTTTTTTATTTTTTGTTTATAATAGACTGTAATAAAATCGATTAAATAAATAATGTTTACATCATATTCAATATTAATAGATTCTACCATATGATAACCAATCTTTCTTTTTAAAAAATAATAATTTTGAACAGGCAATAACAGAATTATGTATGATTGTAACTTTGTCACATTCGCTATTGACTCAGAATAATGACTTCATCATTGATTTCATACCCTCAAAAAATTTGGGATACCATAAACGTATCATTTGTTTTAAAATATTAAATTGTAAATTATTTAATAGAATAAAAATGAATTTTAATGGAGCACTTGTGGAATACTCAATAATTTGGTATTCTTTAT
This sequence comes from Quercus suber, assembly GCF_002906115.3. Taxonomy (NCBI): domain Eukaryota; kingdom Viridiplantae; phylum Streptophyta; class Magnoliopsida; order Fagales; family Fagaceae; genus Quercus; species Quercus suber. Next base: position 274,853 of record NW_027070098.1, read on the forward strand.
TCACCAATAAAAACATTCATAATCCAGCACAGAAAATGTATTGAATTCTAAATATAGGTGTTGTTAAGAGTTTGGTGCCTTTTTACCCAAAATAATCCTCCCACATAAGGAGAGGAGAAATTTTTAGAAAATATAAAGTGAGTTTATTCAGATAATAGTTTGAGCCATAGGCGGAGCTAGGGGGGTGCCAAGGGGGCCATACCCCCCCCCCCCCCACCTGTTGAAATTTTCTGTTAATCTTCATTTACATTTGGTAATAAATCTAAAAATTACATAAAAATGTATTCACTAGCCCCCTTGAGAAAACTTCCTAGCTCTGCCACTTTGAGCATTAGTATATTGATTGAATGAAAGCTATATCAGGTATATTGGCATTTTGGTTTTGAGTTTGTTAGTTGGTATTGAAAATTTGCTTTAGGTGTAATGGGATTTGGTCTTTTTTTCTTGGATTCGAGAGTTTTGAGCGTATTTATGCCTTTAAAAGTTGGGAGTGTTGTTAATGAGAATTAGTCACGTGGTTATAATCCATTTCCTTGATAGTGAAATTTGATTAATGTTGTCTATTGATGCAAGCATGAAGTTCGCCTAACAACATTAAATATTATTGCACATGTGAATATTCATAATGTCAATCCACTTTCCTTCTTTTTATTATTGATATCGTATTCATTTTTAATCTATCCATCACTAAAAATTCCTTTTCATATAGGTATTGACGAACTTAAATTTCACTTGAAATTGAAGTCGTTCCATAAGTTAAAAAAAAAAAAAAAAAAAAAAAAAAAGAGAGAAAAATGCTAAAAGTACTATAAATTTTACTACATAAAACTTACAAATTAATGTGTGAATAAATGTGATTGGTGGACTTCAACCACATATAAAAAATATTTGAATTGTTTCTTTATGATTGATGATATTTCAATTTGTAAGCTCAATGTAGTAAAACTTATAGTACTTTATACACGATGCAGAAAATTGTCAGTTGTGCTCTCTGTCTACGCTAATGGACGATGACAAGCTGTTTAGTTGATCAATCTGCAAAAAGAGACCACGAAATGATAAAACACTAGTGTGTTGTTGGCCAAGGGCCCTCCGATGACAAAGTCGGTTCAAGGTGAAGTGATTCAATTGCTAAATTTTTTTTTTTTTTTTGGATTTAAAAAAAAAAAAAATCAAATGGCTAACACATAGATGATTGGCTGTTACGCCTTGCATTAAATAGGCTTTACTTCATTTATCTTGTAGATGGATGATTCTGATAAATTCACACTCATCATACCTGTAACATTACTTTGAAAAGAAATAAAAAATAAAAATCAAACAGTTAACACATAGAAAATTAATTTTATTCAAACCCCCAAATCACAATATACGTGGCTATGAAAATCATGATAAACTCAACATGTTACTCCAAGTGTGATGTAAGGGTCGCGCATCTTTGGTGCCGTAGTCATTCCATAAGTATAAGTGCTTGTGGGGTGTGAGGAGTAAGAGTCGGGTTCAAATTTCCAAAAAAAAACTTCACACATATATACACTTAGATTATGCTAAAGTAGAATTTTTATTTTGTAAAAAAACCAAAAAAAAAAAAAAAAGTGTGATGTAGATATGCTAGAATAAACATTTCTTGTGGATAGGATCTACAAATGCGCCATCTTTCATTCCCTCGCACATGCTCTGCAAATGTCGATGTCAAAAAACACTGATTAGAGACGAAGCATAGCAACAAAAGCAGTCAGAGGGTTCGAGAATAAAGAAATTTATATATAACGTAACTAAAGGTTCGAAGAATGTGTCTGCCCAAGCCTATTCAGTCCACATACTACGTACCTTTCCTATGAGCTAAACCCCACAGTATTAGCCAAATCAATAATGATCAAATTGTGGAAAAAATACATGAACACTAGCCTTTTGTATTGTAGGTTTCTTATAATTTAGATGCTTTGATTTTGACAAATAAAAAAAAGATACATGTAGGATCAAGATGGTCTCTGAAAAGTCATAAAGACATCTATCCTATTTGTGATGCCATTTATCATTTGCACAAAAAGACATCTATCCTCGCCCTTCTCCATTTGCACAAAATTACATGATGGGTACTTTTATGGGCCTCATACCGAACGTGAGAAAAACGCAGTTGAAGGTGACAGAAAATAACAGGCAATCAATCACAATTTATCATATAAAATAATTATGATAAAAGTTGTGGTGCTCGAATAATTCCGTGACGTTAAATTTGGTGCTAAAAGTGGCACTATTATACGTGGACATCGGGCTGCTCTCATAATATAGATTGGAAAAGTGCATCATTGCACATTTGCACCTCGATCCTTCCTTTTCAATGAAACAACTTGTGTCATGACTCATGACACACCATCTTAAGACTAAACCAAATCCTTCAAGCAATACCACAAAACCAGGTGATAGTATGTCCAAGCAACGAGACAAAAAAGCTTTAAAAGAAAAATATTACTAAAAGATCGTGGGGAAAAATTATTATAAAGAAGTTTTAGGGCTAGATCCCAAATCAGAAAAAAAAGGCTTTAATATCGGTCGGTATATCTTATTTTATTTGCTTCAATCAGGTGACATTCGAAAGTATTATAAGATTTAAAATGTAGGTGAAACTTTTTGTCTTTTTGTTAAAAACTTTTTCGGTTGATTTATTGAAAGTTATTAACATATCATTGTGCTTTTTATAAAAATAAAAATAAAATAAAATAAGAAATTTCAAAAGGTGGTACACAAACAAATAAAATTGAGAGTTTATGAACACAAAAAATTTGACAGCCGAACTCATGTGACAAATTATTAGTAATAAATCAAAAGTAACATTAAAGATGAAGTCCAAATAAAAACTAATAAAAATTTTCCAAATTAATCAACAATTATAAAAAATATTGTAAATTTTTTTTTTTTTGGGTATCTAAAGTATTGTTCAATAAAATTTAAGTAACATCAAATTGATAAGTAAGATTTGACTCCAAAACTCCACTGTACTAGAACCGACACAATTTGAACACATGAATTGAACACGTACTCTGATTGTGTTGGTTCAAATGCACTAGTACACATGAGATAAGCCTTTCCCAAAACCAAAATTCACTCAATCTTACTTTTTAAGTGGGACCATTCATTGATTAAAAAAAATACTTAATTTTCTGATTTATTCGATGCTTTCTATAATAAATATTGGACTTAAAAGATTAGGACAGTTTTATAGTTTTAGTAACATCAAACTGATAATTAAGATTTGGCTTAATCTATCGTACTAGAGCGGACATGATATGAACATGAGAAAAATTGAACATGTACTTTCGGCTAAAATGCACAAATTCACACACTTTTTTAAGTGGGACCGTTCATCGATAAAAAAAAAAAATTCTATAAATGCTTATATAATAAATGTCCACTTAAAAGATTTTGGACTGTTTTACAGATTTAGTGGTAGGTATTGGGTGCAAGACTTTGACCTTATAAAAGATTGCAGACAAGTAAACGTACGTTGTCGGTCGGAGATAATTAACATAACCTGGGGCGGTGCATGTGGGCTTGTAAGATTGGTGGTTTTCATCAATCAGGCCGGTGATGCATTGAATTGGCATTGTCTTACGTACTTTTCCTCCACGTTCCAATTCTCTTTAGTGGGTCCTATTTGTCTTCTCAAATTTGTACCTCATTTTTTTTTTTTTTTGAGAAAAAAATTTGTACCTCATTTAACTCACCTATTAATTACTCAGTAGCACCATGCTTCTCAAACAATGTGTTTGCAGTCTAAAAAAAATTAAAAAAAAATAGTGTAAATGACATTTTGGTCCTTATATTTTAAGTTATTTTTATTTTTATTTATATATTTTTATTTTATTATTTTTAATTCTTTAAATAAAAAATGTATTCTATTTTGGTCTTTACGATTACTCACTTAACGGAAATATCTTACATGCCAAACAAAGTGCATTGTTGATACAATAAATACTGACGTGTTCATTAAAATAATATTTAAAACTGCCAAATCTGCATGCCACATCAACCTCTAATTAAAAAAAAAATTATCAATTTTAAAAATTAAAAAATTTATAAAAAAAAACATAATTAAAAAAAAAAAAGTAGAATTTAGATTTGTGTGTGTTTTTGTTTGTACTTATTTCTTTTTCTTCCCAGATCTCTCTCTTAGTTTCTCTGCCTCCATCAGTCTCTAGTTCAACATCTGGATCTTTACGACGATCTGGGGACTGCATGTTAGGAACTTGTTGTTGATGGCATGTGGTACTCTAACGCCTGCAACTCTTTTGGTTGTCGAGATAATACCGTTTCGTTAATGAGCACCTCTAGAAAAACCTTAATGCTAAAATAATAATACTAGTTTCTCCACCTCCCTTCTTTCTTTCTTCTTTTTCTTCTTTCTCCCTCTATCTTAGTGCTTAGCCAATCGGTGGGTTTGTGTTGATATGGTTGAGGGATTGAGCTGGGTTTGTTCAAATTTGTGGGTATTTTGTTAATGATTGTATTGATTTAATTTTTGGATTTAAATCTTTTTGTTTCTTTTGGATAATTTGGTTTGTGTATATATATGGATTGATTTTGTTTTTTACAATATTCTTTTATGATTTTTCTGTGTTGATTTCTGGGTTTATATGATTTTTTTGGGTTTGTGCTCTTGTGTGTTCTTAATGGGTTTGTATAATTTTCTAGGTTTGTTTGATTTTCTGGATCTGATGTGGCATTTATTTTGAGAGTAAATAGTTTATGTTTGTTATTGTGTTCTTTGTGTTTGTGATCTTGTGTTAATGTTTAAATTTGAGTTTGTGTTTGTTGTGCTTGGTTCTGAATTTGTGCTCTTACATTCTTGTGTTGGTGTTTAAATCTGTGATTGTGTTCTTGTGTATTTTTGTTCAAAATGAATTAGATCTAAATTTATGTATTTTATTGTTTTTAATTCTGTTTTTTCCTTTTTTATTTTGTTAAAATTGATTAATAAATTTTTTTTATATTTAGATGCTGACATGTAATTTTTTAAAAGCCTATTAAAATTTTTTATTATTTTTTAATGACCACGTCAACGATTAATGTGTAAGCAATGCACTCAGTTTGCCACATAAACAATTTCCATTAGTGGGTTAACGATAAGGGTGTTAGCAATGCACTCAGTTTGCCACATAAACAATTTCCATTAGTGGGTTAACGATAAGGACAAAAATGGAACTTGCTTTTCAGTTTAAAGACTAAAAGTGGTAAAATAGAAATGCAGAGACTAAAATAGAAATAACCCTAAAATGTAAAGACCAAAAGTAAATTTACACCTTTAAAAAATAATTTCACGTCGATATTGGTAAGTAAAAAAGTTATATCTGATCATTTTTCATAAGCAATTACGTGTAAGGTGTTGTATCATCAATACGATCAAATAATTGTCACCCTATTCCTTACTCACTTGGTGCCTAGCTACCCTTGTGCTGTCGTGCACACATCCTTTACTTTCGAAATACCTTGAAGCCACAAATATCATGACATTTCCCTAGAGAGATGACATCCATGTAATTTGGTTAGGGGGCCTATGTCCCTATCCAATATTCGATTGACTTGCAAAGTCACGACTAGAGTTTAATGCGTTATTTGGTTGGGAATAGAAAATATTTATATTTCTCACATGTGTGTTTGGTTGCAAAGACCAAAAAGTGGGGGTAAAGTCGATTTAATGCTCCATTTGATTGTTAACCATACCATATCTAGAGTTAAAAGATTTAATTTTTGATAAATTACTCTAAGACCCCAAGATATAGTAAAATTATACTCTTAATATTCACCTCCCAAATTACAAAAATAATTGATATTTTGCCCCCTTTGACAAATGATGTAACTTTACTCACAAAATATTCATTTTTCTAAGTAATATTCCAACTTTAAAAAGGAATTATAAGATATTTAAAACTAATTTTAAATCTGGTTATGGGGTGGTTATTGGTTAACAAAAAGGAAGCATAAAAATTCCTAAAATGACTACATGGCCTAATCTTTTGTTCACTATTACTCTTTTGCACAATAAATGAACCCTAAATCTTCCAATTATATGCTTCTTTTAGTAGCATAGTTATGTTATCTAATTATAATTTAGTAGCATACTTATGTTATCTTATTATAATTTCATAAGATTAGATATTTTTTTATGTTGCAAAAAATTATCAGTTTCAAGCATTAAATTATCAGTTTAGTATATAGTGTAGTAGCTTATACTTGGCTCAACTCTAGGTCTTCAGGAGGGATGTGACTCTTTTTCAAAATTGGTGATATTTATATGTTAGTAAACAAGATTTATCTACAAAATCATGAAAAACTATTATTGAAAATGGAATTCCACAATTTTGAGCATAACGTATTTTGATATTTGGACTTCAACAAATTTTAAAATATTTTTTAATTGTACCAATGGGTAATAAGGATTAGAAAAACGATAGACTACGAATTTGATTATAGATTGGTTATAGTTATACTTACTCTTTAAATTTCTATTGCAACTATGAAACGAATATTTTCAAATATTAATATAAACAAAACTAATTTTCTAATGTATTATGTGTAGTATAGCTTGCTACACCATTCCTTCAAATGTACTATAATTTTATAGTGGAGTTTGTTGTGTGTCTTTATGGGATTTTTTTTTTTTTTTTTTGGTAAAGAAAAAATGGTCAAGAAGAGCGACCAGTGTGGCTTCCCTACCTGGGCGTAACTATAGTTGTGTGTCTTTATGTTAGAATCTTATTCTCTCTCCTTTATGTGAGTGTGTGTTTCTAAATAATGATAATAATAATAATAAATTACATCAAAATGAACAATAATATTTTAATAGACCCTATGATTTTTGACCATTAAAAAGGAAATTATTGCAAAGTTTATTATAAAATTAATTATATATAATTTTTAGAATTTAAAACAACATCGAAGTTCATTTTGATATATCATAAATTATCATAAGTGAAAATATAATAAGAAATAACTATGTGTAATTTATTTTGTTTTGGTTCATATTTTGGCCTGAAGGGTAGGTTCCTAATTCCATCAATGCTTTGATAATTTTATTTTTATTTTTATACAAGATAAAAATTCTACTCTAACATAATTTAAGTGTATATATGTGTGAAGTTGCTTCTTAAAAACTCGAATCTCAGCCCTTACCCCCACACCCCACAAGCACTTATACAACTATAAATCTTACCTAGCTAAGTTAAAAATATAGTGGTTTGATCCACCTTTGCGACCTAAGATATATCCAAATTTAAGATTTCAGCTCCCACCTTTCTCTTTATTCAATCAAGTGGTTTAGACTTCCATGTCATCCAAAATTACATTATCTAGACTTATCAACACGGTAGGAAAGTTTGGCAGAATGACAAAAGCCAACATTTTGGAAACTAAAGTCTTTTAGTCCACACTCGAATTCAAAACTGAAATCACATATTTCTCTTGTTCATATTTCATAATGATCGAAGTAGGAAAGAACCACAATTAACAGCACAAAAACTTTCAAAAGTGTCATTCTTTACATCTAGAAAGTGAAGTCACAAAATCTAAATGTGGACCAATGGAAATCGCTTTTTGGCTTCCATGTATTATATATTGCGGCTCCCTTCACTTTTATGTCTCTTTTAGGCTTTTAGCTTTTAGCTTTTTGTTTTTTGTCTCCATTAAAAAAAAAAAAAAAACTCATTAGCTTTAGGGTTTTTTTTTTTTTTGGTTGCAGCTTTTAATATATTTTTTGATAAACATGATGCAAATAAACTACCTGAAATTGCCAGATACCCAAATTGACACTAAATGTATAGTAGGTTTTCTTCAAGTTTTGTGGAAATTCTTGAGATGGATTCTTGTATTTTTGTCTGGTGTTTTGAGTGAATAAAGTAAATCTCATTCCAAAAGAAACCAAAAAAACAAAATTCTACCCATCCACGTAGACCTAGCATTAGTATTATTAATGAAAAGGATAAAATACAAGTGGTAAATGTTCATATCAAAATTTCAAACAACGAAGGGAGGTCACCATGACAACGTGGGTCTATCAATTGTGTTCGAACAACGTGGGATGAACAATTTTTTTGCAATTGATAAGATGTAACATATAATTAATGTTCTTTTCTGATATGATCACATAATTGGTTGTATAGTTAATGGGGATAATTGGATATCTGCAAGGACCATCGGATAGACACCAATGCCGTGTGCTCTCCAACTCTTTGATGTCTAGTCTTTTTTTGTTTTTTTTTGGCTGAGCTTAGTAACATAAGCTTGTAACCAAGTTAGGGCATTAAAGTGGTTGGATATATGTTTGGATTACTCAAGTGGGACGTGGTGTTAATATATTGACTTGCTCACTATGTGGAGTCAATATTCAGCATGCCCCTTGCCCTTGGGTCAAAGGGCACCCCCACCCACAATGAATGGGTAGCCCACATATCTCAAATTCAATAGTTAGGGAATGAGAAAAATTAAATTTTGGACGTTTTTATTAGAAACAACAAACTACGAAACTCTTAACAACTTTTTGATATTAACTTGGTGATACTAAATTCTAACATAATTTTATTGATGCAACCTCATTTTAACATGTTTTAGCACTAGGATGCCAACTATGAATTCCTAACGCTTATGTTTCCAAATTTCTGTCCCTATTCCCCTTTGAAAAAAAAATCAAATATAATCAAACAAGCTATATATAAAAAGAGGAAATGTTTAAAACACAATATTGGTAACAGTTTGTTAAGGTAATAAGTTGTAGTTAGCTATGAGGCCTAAGACTTATTTTTCCAAAATTATGCTCCTATTCCCCTTAAAAAAAATCAAATATCAATAAAATACATATAGGAAATGTTAATAATACAACTTGTTCACAATTTTTTTTAAAGTTATTCTAGGATCACAACTAAATACACTAATATTTACAACTATTTGATATGGCAGATTGATTAGTTATCTATCATTTTCATATAGATCCATTATCTTTTTTTCACTACTCATAATGAGCCACACCAATAGTTCTAGTAATGAGCATAAAATTAGTTGTAAGTCTAAAACTTTTTTTTATTTTTTTAATAATCACATAAAAAAATAAAATTGTCGACAATACTACGAACACAACTTTTTTCATACTTAATTTTATAACTTATTAACCTATATAATTGTGAGTGGTCGAGAAAAAAAAGATATTAGGTGACCCAAGTTTAACCAAAACATTCCTATCATTCTATCACATTAAATCTTGAATAAACAAAACTGTGATATTGGATTTACAAAATAGACGTGTCTCGAGCCACTTGTCTCTAGAATTATTCAAAAGTTGCGCAATTTTGGCACCTATTGGTAGACAAATTCATAAAGATCACAATCTAAGTTTAAATATCTTATGTGTAGGACCCCTGGATCCATCATATAAGCAGTCCGAAGGTACAGTTAACCACCACCTTTATCATCACAAACTTGTTTTAGATTCCTTTCTTCCGTGTAGGACTCCTTACTTTTTCTTTTTCTTTTTTTAATAAGTTCATAAAAAGCATTAAGGTGAAAATGGATTATCATTGCGTTGTTAGTAGTACTGTAGTAGGTCATTAAGAACAGATGAGTAACCATTTAAACACATTCAATAATGACCATAAAAAATTTTAAACTTTTGTTAAGACAATGAACATTATATTAAAAAAACTATAAAATATTATATATATATATATACACACAAAATATATGGGCTAATACTGATTTAAGCATTAAAAGCTCTCTCATTGAAACTTACCCGATGGTCTTTTCAATTAACTTTTGTGGGGCCCGTGGGCCCGATAGCCTCGGCCCATCGAGTATTAGGCCCAAGGTCAACGCCGAGGAGGACTGACCAGCCAAGGCTAAGTTAGACAAAGCCTCTTTTATGACCCACGCCGAGGACCTGTTCGTCCTCGGCATTCTAAGGATAATCTTTGAGAGAGGACAAGCTCAGAGCAAGCTGTCACATTCGCACTTAATGCATTCACCTAACCCCTCTGGCTGCATTAATGGGGATATAATCCCTTAGCAGGGCAACGTTGGTCAGAGTGAACCACTTGAGTACTGATAAGGCCTCTGATGGGACAGACGACCAGAAGAGAGGCAAATGGATAATCAACAGATGGAATAAGGAGATAGGCAGATGAAAACTATATAAGAAAAGCAAGTAAAGTAAAAAAAGGGGGGTGAAAAGAAAAGAGAGAGAGAACAAAAAGGTCTCCTCGGCCACAGGCCGAGGAGCATTCCCCCATTCGTAAAGAAACTCTTAGTATTTTTTATAAAGAAAGTTCATACTTGGTGATCTACGGCGAGCGCCTAAACCTTTAACCCACTCTCTAAAAATTTATTGTTTGGGCTTGATTGGGCTGAAAACCCATTCGTACTCAGGGTCAATCCAAATTGAGTCCCTACAACTTTCTTATTATTACAGATCTCTTAAGAGTATTGACAGCCTCCAAGAACTTGTCACGCTCTTGCGCTAAGGCATTGCTATGGTCATCGACCTCCTCGCCTAACCTAAAAAGGGCCTGGATAGCCTGCCAATAAAAACAAGTAACTCCGTAAAGAGAAAGAAAGATACTAAGCGGCAAACTTTGAATAAAGTGAATAGGTGCCAAAGGACCCACCATTCCTAGATACTTCTTAAGGTCGAGGACAACCTCTACCCCAGTCATATTTCTTAGCTCGGCCATGTCAGTGGGAAGAAGAAGAGATTTCTCCAGGGCCTCGGCTACAAGAACAGCCTCCAAGAACTTGTCACGCTCTTGCGCTAAGGCATTGCTATGGTCATCGACCTCCTCGCCTAACCTAAAAAGGGCCTGGATAGCCTGCCAATAAAAACAAGTAACTCCGTAAAGAGAAAGAAAGATACTAAGCGGCAAACTTTGAATAAAGTGAATAGGTGCCAAAGGACCCACCATTCCTAGATACTTCTTAAGGTCGAGGACAACCTCTACCCCAGTCATATTTCTTAGCTCGGCCATGTCAGTGGGAAGAAGAAGAGATTTCTCCAGGGCCTCGGCTACAAGAGCCCCCTCAGCTCTTTGAGATTCCCGCATCGAAGTGTTATCCATCAGAGGCTGATCATGAAGCATGGCAGCGGGCAGCCAGGCCTGAATCTCGGACTACTGGCTGGCCTTCTTACTCTTCCGTTGATCACCGAGCTTCAGTTGCTTCGGAGGCCTGCGAAACCTACCCTCCTCGGGCGGGGAATGGGATTTGCTTCCATCTATTGGCTCCTTACCCTTGGAAAGTCTTTTCCTTTTCGGGTCATGAGACTCGGTAGGAGGGTCTGTTACTGTGGGAGCAGAAGACGACCTAGTTTACACAGTTAAAATCTGGGGCGGAGGTGCTGGAAGCTGGGGCTGCAACTCTTCTGGTCCACCCTTCTTTGAACCGCCTTCGAGTAAGTTAAGAAGATTGGTTTGGGGCTTTCTTTTTAAACCCATCTTGGCTTGAGTACCAACTCTTAGGGACTGGAGATCGGCTTCGGACAAATGAGGGTCTCCTAGATCACTAGAGGGATCCTCGGACTGATCAGCTAGGTTGAACACGCTATATTCGTCATCAGAAGAACTCAGTTCGACCACCTCCCTTGCCTTCTTGGATAGTCCTTTCTCGGCCACCGTTACTTGCTGGGATGAGGAGGGACCTGCTAGCAGAATGCCTTCAGGTATATAAGGCCCCTCAGTAAATGCAAAATCGTCTTCCACCACGGTGATCTGCGTAAGCCGAAGGTCACGAGCTCTAATTACGTGCTTCAGGACTGGGAATGATTTCTGAGCTGAGTCGCATCCGAGGATGTGATGAGCAGCTCTAACCTGGTTATCGGTTTCGTTTAGGAAAAGGTCCGACCTAAGAACGGTCTCCAAATCCACTTTGTTAACCAGATGGAAATGACGTGCAACGGCGTGCGGATCTGTGGCAAGAAAAGTGAAACTCTTATGGTTAGTCAACCAAATCGAATATACAGTTTTAAAACTTGAGAATACTGAAACCTAAATTATCTCCTACTTCGGATGTCCTACCTGACTCCCCCTCTACTGTTGGGCAATGAAAGCCATTGTGCCACTCTCCTGACACTATAAGAAAATCTTGAGTCAACCCCCTGTTGGAATCAGGAAGACACTGGATGAGACGAATCCTATCGTCCCTTGTCTTCATATAATACGTCTTACCCCTCAGGTGATGAAGGTTATAGCACCAGTTCACATCATGATGAGTTAGTCTCAGCCCCATTTTCTCATTCAAGATGTCTACGCACCCTAATATCCTAAACACATTCGCGGCGCACTGGGTAGGAGACAGGCGGAAATGCCTAAGATAATTGAGGGTCACCGGCCTCATAGGGATTCTCATCCCTCCTTCTACAAAAGCAAATATTGGGATTACAACTTCACCCTCTCTCCTCTTAAGGTACCACTCCCCTTCTTCACAGTACTTCAAACTCACATTATTGAGTATTCCATAGTCGACGATGAATTTGTTCACCATCTCGTCAGACTCAACCAACTTCTTAAACTTACCCATTTCCCAAAGATGACTAAAAGTTCTAAGAGAAGAAAAGGAGGAGTAAAATCAAGGAAGTTTGAGATCGATAGAAAAAGAAGACTTACAGAAGTATGACGGTACTCTTCAGATAGTGTACAAGTCCAACCAGATTCAAATCATACGCGTCAACAATTGTAAGCGTGAAAATGATGAAATCGAGCAGTTCAAACAGGTACTTATACTCCCCCTTAGGTTCCCCAAATGTAACCGCTTGCTCATAAAAGTAAAAGATCATGCCGTTGAAAGTGGGAAACGTGGTGCTGCCAAAATTTAATGTGGGCACCCATTAAGTCTTGAAACGCTAAAAACGCGCATCGGGCAGTCAAAAAGCCGTCAGCGTTAGCACAAACCGAAGTGGGGCAACTCGTCTAGAGAGCCCGTAGGTATCAAAACCCTCCTCCCCGTCCGAGGGAACGTGCAGTAGGGTTTTGAGGGGCTATTGTGGGGCCCGTGGGCTCGATAGCCTCGACCCATCGAGTATTAGGCCCAAGGTCAACGCCGAGGAGGACTGACCAGCCAAGGCTAAGTTAGACAAAGCCTTTTTTGTGACCCACGCCGAGGACCTGTTCGTCCTCAGCATTCTAAGGATAATCTTTGGGAGGGGACAAGCTCAGAGCAAGCTGTCACATTCGCACTTAATGCATTCACCTAACTCCTCTGGCTGCATTAATGGGGATATAACCCCTTAGCAGGGCAACGTTGGTCAGAGTGAACCACTTGAGTACTGATAAGGCCTCTGATGGGACAGACGGCCAGAAGAGAGGCAAATGGATGATCAACAGATAGAATAAGGAGATAGGCAGATGAAAACTATATAACAAAAGCAAGTAAAGTAAAAAAAAGGGGGGGGGAAAGAAAAAAGAGAGAGAACAAAAAGGTCTCCTCAGCCACAGGCCGAGGAGCATTCCCCCATTCGTAAAGAAACTCTTAGTATTTTTTATAAAGAAAGTTCATACTTGGTGATCGACGGCGAGCGCCTAAACCTTTAACTCACTCTCTAAAAATTTATTGTTTGGGCTTGATTGGGCTGAAAACCCATTCGTACTCAGGGTCAATCCAAATTAAGTCCCTACAACTTTCTTATTATTACAGATCTTAAAAGTCTGTTAAAATTTTTAAATTGGATGAGGTACTCAAATGAAAAATTCTGATTTCATTTGCGTCTATTTTTTATAATTGTTTATTATTAATAAATTAAGACATTAATTAATTTTTTATATAAGTAATAATCAAATCAAATATTTTATTGGACGGCATAAACTTTATCAGCTGACCCACAGCCCTTACTTTAAAATGCGTGTCGGTCACCTAAAATTTCGAATCAACCATGTTTTAAGGGCTCAGGATTCTCCCTCATTCGTGCCGACTGAACTCTCTTTGTACTACTCCATTGCAGTACAGTTGTATTTTATTTATGTCACCTGCTTTGTCATTCGTGGTACGTAATCACACATGACGTCATTGCAATTGCAATTAATATTACAGTACATTTAAAAAAAAAAAGGCCACTTGCACACAAAAAAATAAAAAAATCTGATGACAAATCTCGATTAGTGAGCCCTACTTCACGCGGGCTTCGGTACTTGCCAAAGTTTGTATTTTGTTTATAGTGTTTTTGTTTTGGCTGAATTTGTTTATAGTGATTTTACAACAGGGGTTTGGTGCTCAATGATTTTTCTAAAATTTTCTATTCCCCAATCATTCAAATTTTTGTGAGATTAGACTTAACTTTGCTTTCTATCTGTACTTGTTCTGTTGTAATCGACATGATAACAACACCAACCCAATTGTCAATTTGTCATTTGTCACTAAAATAGAATACAAATTTAGATTCTCAACTATATACTAGCGTATACAATCGTATTATTTAGATGTAGATTTAGGTTGTGTTGCTTCTCAAAAAAAAAAAAAAAAATTTAGGTTGTGTTTTGGCTCTATACAAGTACTATGCATTCCACATGATTTTATCAAGTGAAATGCATTTTACACATTTTATTAATGCTGGATCTCCTTCTAACGTTCCAAATCATGTTTAGCTCAAAAGTTAGGTGCAGATTGCAAACACCAAGACCCAAAACGTCTTTTGGATCATTGGTTATTGGATGTTCTGACCTCATTTTTCTTATTTTTAATCTATACAATAGTGGTATCAAGCATGGTAATTAAAAACAATCGTATCTCAAAAAAGAAAAGAAAAGTGTTCTTTCCCACATCACTTGAAAAAGACAACCCTTCTCTCTCTCTCTCTCTCTCTCTCTCTCTCTCTCTCTCTCTCTCTCTCTCTCTCTCGTATGCACTTCTTCGAGAGATACAACTTTATCTCTCTCTCTCTCTCTCTCTCTCTCTCTCTCTCTCTCTCTCTCTCTCTCGTATGCACTTCTTCGAGAGATACAACTTTTAACATTGAGGATTCAAATCCAATCAAACCCAAAGCACTTGGATCTCACTCGATTGAGCCTTGAATTTGGTTTGAGTGAGTTCTTTAGTCTCGCACAATGAATAAAAACTTCAACCTTGAACCCTTGTTAGACCCTTACAAAAAACAAAGTAAATAACTTACAACATTACAACTCTTCTTTTCACAAAATTTTCCAACACTGAATTTCTTAAAAATTTGATTTTTGACTTTATCCTTAAATAATTAAGTGATTACTCTAAATATAAAACCCTCAATCTATGCCATCTCTTCATGAGACTCATATTCCAACCTAAGCAATCTCTTCAAGAGTCGTAATTCTCACAAAAGGTCACCTTAGCTGCATAAGCGCTCACCAGGCATTTATGCAATTAGATAATGCTCTCTCACAAACCATTGTCCTAGTTCCAAGCTCTTTTGATAATCTTTATCAGCTTTAAAATTAAGTTTGCAAAAGATTCATACCTAAGGTCTATCGTAGTGAATTTTGCCTTGTCCACATAACCTTTGATAAAGCGATTAATTTGAAACTAAAAGGCTAATCCACCATTTTTTTTTCTTTTTTTTTGGGAGAGAGTTTCAACTTTTGATGTCCTCTCCTAATGATAGTTTTTTATCATCAAACCAAGACACCAATCAGTTTTTTGGTGTAAGCAGAGATTGAACCCCAGATCTCTTATTCAACTATCAAGGACTTTACCAATTGAGTTAACTGGAATCCATGCTAACCCACCATTTTTAATAGAGATTATTTGTCCAACGTGCATAGTTCTAAATCTTTTCTTTAACATTTTAAGATTGAGGGATACTGAACTCAGAATCTTCCTCTTATGGCAATCCAACTCCATCTGCATCTTTCAAGGATTGACTAGTTCATACCTTCCCTGGGTTGTCACTGTCAAGTAAAGGAGTTCTGCAATAGACCTTCCTCAAAAGAGCCGGTGATACAAGAATAAGAGGATGCATCCACTTGTGTATCCTCTACCTTTTTCTTCTTAGATTTTGCCAAAACCTACGACAGTCCAAGATTCAGAAGTAAAAATCTTGGACTGTCATAGGTTTGGGCCCAAACAGTGTGGGCAATTTCAACAACTATTCCGGCCCCATTCTGTGGTCTAAGTTCTAACCATTGTGAACTATTGTTATTTGTTGGCATTCATTGTGCTGTTTTTTTTTTTTTTTTTCTCAAAAAAAGGGTTGGGCTTAATAGAAATATTAGGATCAGAGGCTAGAGTGCTAGTTGAATTTAAACATGGTCCAATGGAAGAGACATGATCAATACCAACCCCCAGAGGTTCAGAAAGCAATCCTCCGGTCATCAATTTGAGACCTCCAGCTGTACTTCCTTTCTTTGACATTTTTTATTTTTTATTTTTATTTTTCCTTTTACTAAATGCAAAATTCATCTTTAAAGTTTGTTTAGAATTTATTTCAATCCTCTAACTTTGCTTTCATTTATTTCAATTATTTAAGTTTTAAATTGATTCAATTTAGCCATTTTCGTCAACTTTTGTTAAAAAATTTTGAAAAAAAAAAAATCTGAAAAGTATTTTTCAATTATTAATTTAATTTTTTTAATTTAAAAAATTTGAAGAAAAATTTAAAAAATTAACCACAACATATAACAAAAGTCGATGAAAAAGCTTAAATTGAATAAACTTGAAAGTTAAAAGATTGAAATTAACAAAATAAAGTTAGAGGACTAAGTGTCTGTTTGGCATGATTAATTTTGCTAGCTTATTTTACTATTCAACTTATTTTTACTACTACTCATGAGTCCCATTACACTTTTTGATACTATTTATGGGTCTAACTGTACTATTTCAACCAACTTTTACTTTTATTTACAATACTTTCAGCAAAAAAAATTTAGTTTCAGCAAAATAAGAGGATCCTAAACAAATCCTAAATGAATTTTGGTGAAACATTGAGGATGAGCTTTGCATTTTAGTTTTTTATTTTATTTAAATCAATCTTTCTTTGAATCGATGGTCTTTTATGGCGGTAGCAGTGCCTGATTGGATTGCTATTACAGTTTTCGAACAAAATGCAGCTTTTGAAAGTTTGAGGTTTAGGTGGCCATTTTAATTTCGTGTATGATTTTCATTGGAATTGGATTTGGGTTGAATGGCCATATTATACCCTGGAAGGTAAGTTAGTAAACTTCATTAAATAATTAAATGCCGACTCCAATCCTAAAACTCTCGATCTAGGAAGTAATGTAAAATTCTTGATCTCGGGAGTAAAACATCATTAGTTGTGAATATTTATTTTGGAGCCATATTTTCAACCTAAGCAATCTCGTCTTAGATCGTTGTTCTCACAATAGGGAGGTCACCTCAGCTATAGCCTGTAGAAGCCCATTGATGCAATTCAGGATCCCATTAATGCAATTAGGCAAAGTTCTCTCACAAACCATTGTATTGTCCTAGTTCCAACGACTTTTGATTAATCTTCTTCAACAGTGAAATTAAGTTGAAAATTTTTTTCCTAGCCATGATCTATCATGGTGGACTTACATTGTGGCTTCCAAATTCCACATAACCTTTGATAATGAGATTTGAAACAAAAAGACTTTACCCACCAGTTAAATAGAGTAGAAGTCCAAGGTGCAAAGTTCTTATCTTTAATATAGAATCTTCATGTTATGGCAATCCAATTCCATCTGCATCTCTTT
Organism: Quercus suber; assembly: GCF_002906115.3. Taxonomy (NCBI): domain Eukaryota; kingdom Viridiplantae; phylum Streptophyta; class Magnoliopsida; order Fagales; family Fagaceae; genus Quercus; species Quercus suber. Next base: position 292,516 of record NW_027070098.1, read on the forward strand.
AGGATTGACTAGTTCATCCCTCACCTATGCCGTCATTGAAGCTAAAAGGAGTTTTGGCAATAGAGCTTCCTCTCAAAAGAGTTTCCAATGTTTACTGTACATGGTGGCCTCGTGTGTGTGTGTGTGTTTTGAAGCACATGCAAGGCAAGTGTAAATCACTATCAAAGAATATTAATAACAAACAAATTTTATGATTCTCTCACATCATCCTATAATTCAAAATTAATATTCTCTATATCATTTAAGTGCATCACTAATAATTTATTTACAACAATAGCTTTTCCGTTGGTGTGCAATGTGCATGAATGATCAATGTTACAAACATAACCAAAAATCTACAATTCCTTCGACATATGATAGAGAGCAAATACAAGACCTCTAAGCTTAATTGAATCTGAAGATGCTATAATTGCTGCTAGAGTGATAGCAATCTTTTCTATGCTCATGATTTGCTTCTCTCTGGTGTATGAACAATCCTTCATGAAATGCAAATCTTTGTTAGAAACTTTTAACAAATAAATAAAAATTTAAGAGAGAGAGAGTTTATGGGTGGATTTGGTGGCCGGTCGTGAAAAATATTTTTTTTTGGTTCATGGATTATAGAGAAAAATAAAAATTTTTAATTGATTGAATATATTATTTTAAAGTGTTGAATGTGAAGTAAAAAATTTAATGCAGGTTTCATGATAAAATAATACGTTAAAATAGATAAAATAAAATTTGACTAGTGTGAAAATGATATTTGGAATAGATATAGTGATGCTAGTGCTTTTAAAACATGAACAATGGATTCCCATCATTCTTGCAAATTTGACAGCTAACCCTTTTTTTTTTTTAAAGAAACTTTTGACAGCTAACCTAACATCTCCTATAAATCCTCTTTTCTCCAAATTAGTCTACGTGAGCACTACTAGAGGTCCCCCCGCCCTCTATAATCAACACATGCCACGTGTTTCAATTTAGCTTCCGTTAAGCAACACGGCTTTTACTCGATGATGATGTTTTCCTATGAGGCCTATGTGCCGACGGTTCACGTGGATATTCAATCATTAATGCTAAGAATGCAAATAATCATATTATTTTTATCACAATTCACGGGTAAGTTTTAATCAGAAGATGTGTGGATCGTTAGAAAGCTTCATTTTTTTTTTTTTTTTAAGAACTTTCAAATTTTCATAAATAATTTTTAAAAATGAATGATTAATGTATACATCTGAACTCTTATAAATTTAATGAAAATCATACTAGGTGTAATTATACTCCCCTTCCTTGATGTTTGAAAGAATAACATTTCATCTCAAACTTAAAGAGAAAAAACACACACTTCTCTTGAGTTTTGAAGAAGTTAACATTCTTCCTCTATTTTGTTTATATTAGTAATGAAATATTAAATTTTTATAAAAATTTATTTACAAAAGGTTAACCATGGTTAATAAAAAAATTACTAATCAACTTAGAATAAAAATAAAAAATTTATCAAGCACCAAAACACTCTTAATGGCGAATCTCTCCATAACCTAATGAAACAAGAAAAACAAAAGAAGCAAAATTCACACTTAATAATTTAAAATACATTTTAGTTAAAAATTTTAAACAATGAATTTTAATTATGAAATATCATAATTTAGGAAATCTACCCTTTAAGCAAAGAGTATGTTAGTACATAACATTTTTAATATTAATTGAACAAAATTTGGTCAATTGGATGTTAAGAGAGGAAAGTGTCTTTTTTTTTTTTTTAATTTAGAATTAAGTCTCATTTTTCCAAACCTCAAAAGAGAGAAGTGTAATTATCTAATCATTCCATATATAAAATATCAATTGATCAGTTAGACCATTTTCGGTTATTCCAGTTACTCTGATTCATCGTACAACTAACAATTTTAGAAAAAAGTACTTACTTGAAATCAGGGAGATTGGAAGGCCACTCAGGCACATATTTGTCCGTAGGATAACAACGAGGTCTAAGATAGTCTCCAATTGTAGAAAGTCTTTGATGGGTCATCTGAGTACAACTTCAACTTCTCTTCCACAGGTAGGCTAAAGAACTAGATCTGGGGCCACTTCTAAGTTCTAACATTTTTTCTACTGCCTCCAAAGACACCCCATGATTGGTCACCTAGTTATATGTCAAAGAAAAAAATGACAAATTTAACTATATGTGTGTGTGTGTGTAATTTATGAGAGAGTGAAAGTGAGTAAGTTGAATATGTAATGTGTACCTGAAAAAAGCCATAGGATTTGCAGACTCTGCAATTTGTTTGACAACTTGGGTTCTATCCTCTAAACCCAAGTCAATGACAGGAACATCATCACAAGCAGAGAATTCAGATAGCCGGGATCGATCTGATTCCTGCCTGACATAATTTTCCGGCAAGTTTGTGCAACGAACTCCGGTGGATAGTACCTTGGTGTCCATGTATGGAAAAGAGACAAAAAGCAATGGAAAAATTAATTGAGAGAAAGAGAGAAGAAAAAATACTTACTTGAAATCAGTGGGATTGGAAGGCCACTCAGGCACATATTTGTCCAAAGGACAACAATGAAGTCCAAGATAGTCTCTCCAATTGTGAACCTTTTCCTTGTTCGCATTAAAACTTGTAGAAAGTCTCCATGTCTTTGATGGGTCATCTGAGTATACAACTTCAACTTCTCTGCCACAGGTAGGCTAAAGAACTCAGTAGCCACTTCTAACATTTTTTCTACCGCCTCGAAAGACACCCCATATAGAACTCACTCACTTTTACTCTCTCATCCACACATATATAGTTAATTTGTCATTTTTTTTTTCTTTGGCATATAACTAGGTGACCAATCATGGGGTGTCTTTGGAGGCAGTAGAAAAAAATGTTAGAAGTGGCCATAGATCGAGTTCTTTAGCCTACCTGTGGAAGAGAAGTTGAAGTTGAACTCAGATGATCCATCAAAGACAATGAGAATTTCTACAAGTTTTTCTTCTTCTTCATTTATCCTCAAAAAAAAAAAAAAGAGGTAATTAAATTTAAAGGTTCACAATTGTAGATAATATCTTTTAGACTCCATAGTTACCCTATACGTACCCGAGTGGCCATCCAATCCCACTGCTTTCAAGTATGAGTTTTTCCATTGCTTTTGTCTAACTTTAATGGTACAAATTTTTTCAAAATTTTATCACAATTTTGCTGTGGTAAAAATAAAATAACAGATTTATGTGGGTTCATAATCTTATCACTCACGAGTTACCACATTGCAAATTTGTGATAAAATTATGAAGAAGTTTGTGACATTGTCTTTTTAAAACTGGGACAAATCAATGAGCCACTGTTTTATAGAAAAAAGCTACAGGTTAGGTTTTAGTGGGTCCCTTCCACCTCTTGTGCCCCCATTATTTAACCTTAAAAATACATTACGTGGAAGAGAAAGAACAGCTCTAGACTTGGTCAGTTAAAAATTAATAAAATAAAATGGGCACAGTTATGACAATAAATAATGACAATTAATAATAAATTACTATAAGATAATTTTAAATATGAATACTTGTAAAAGAAAATTGTAAAACATCATATATTTCTGTGAATTGTTTTTGTGGATAACTCAAGTTCTTTTTTTTAATTAAATTTTGTTTAATTTAAGTTTTTTAATGACTTTCTTGAAAATATTTTTAATATCGCCATTGGTTAAAGGCATGATTGATACAACTTAGAAATTGATTTACTTTATATACTAATATATGTAGAACTAGTATTATGCCCGTGTGATACATGGTTTAAGTAAGAATCATATGTAACTTAAACAAAAGATAACAACAGCTAAGTTTTTGTATTTGTTTAAAAATTTGATAGAGATGTACAGAAAAAAAAAATCAATAAGAATAGTTATAATTTTGTGTCTATTCATGAGGTGTTTTAAAAAATAAAAAATAAAATTAAAGGTTGATATTAGTAGTTGTACACGTGTACTATGATTTTTTTTTTTTTAAAGAAAAATTAATGTTGATATGAACAATTAGTGTGAAAACAAAATTCTAATCCCCTAGAATGCTAGAACTCATAAATCATAAATGAAGTAGATCTCCTATTGCTATTGTCGGGGGCGGTTTTTGCGCATAGCCACGTGTCTTTCACTGGAGGTGTGGCTTTGCTAGGCCCAAATTTGTTTTGGGGAGTTCAACCCGGAACTCGACATTGGGTCACATAGACCAATGGCTTCCGGTGTATTTTTAAGTCTACAAAATAAATGAAACTCAAAGTCTTAGAATTATGATAATGGTTTAAATAAATAAATAATATGCATAGCATGATAGGTTTGATTAGATGGTGAGTTGATATGTTATTGTTATGTAGATTAAGTGATATCCAATGTTAGAAAATAATTAATTAGATGTCAAATGTCCAACAATGGGATGAGTCCAATAGTCCATTGCGGTTCATAGTTCATGTTCAACATAATAAGGTATGTATAGCAATGGTCCATGTCCAAATAATATAGGTCCAACAATGCTTTATGTTCAAGTAATATATGTCCATTGGAGGTATATGTCCAAATAAAAAAACTATGGTAGATCAATTTATTAATATATATGTTCATTAATGAAGTATTAGTGTGATCATGTTCATTAAATAGTGAGATGATATTAAAGTAATATGCATCGAGTGGTAAAATGATAATGAGTTAACATATACTTAATAATGTAAGTTTGAAGGTAAAATATAATGACTTATCTTCATAATTTGGGGCTCCAGCCATAGAACAGCAGTGGACTTAGACATTTCAGAAGCCTTGTGTGTTTCTGACTCCAGCCGCATAGCATCACTTTGTTCTTTATATGATTTGTGCCTCTAGCCATATAACAACAATGAGCTAATGACATTCCAGCAGTACAATAACATTAGTTGAGTGGTATAATAATGAAGAATAAAATATACTTAATAATATAAATTTGAAGACAAAAATATAATGACTTATCTTCATATTTTGTAGCTCCAGCCATATCACTTCAGTGGACTTAGCATTTTAGCAACTTTCAGACTCTGCAGCTCCAGCCATACAACACTAGTGGATTTAACACTTCAGCAGCATTGTGAAGTGAATCCTTTCATGGTGACTTCATGCTTGAAAGGGAAAAATGAGTGCAACTGAAGGGAGAGAGAGCATGTCCAGCCGTGTGCATCGGTTGGTTAAGTTTGTCCCCTTAATCATGCACTTAAATGATTTTCCCCATGTAATGCCCTTTAGTTTTTTGTCAAACATGAGTGAGTTTGTGCTTTTCATAAGAATAGCTTTAGGTATTAGAAATGTATGTCTTTAATGAGAATGATTTTAATATGAAGTCATTGTGCCTTTTAAGAGAAATGCCTTAGTATTGATGTTCATATGCCTTCCATGAGAAATGGCTTTTGTAGTGTGTTTTCGGAAGAGTATTTTGATATGTTTTAAGATGAGTAGAGATGGTAAGAAATATATATATTGTGAGATATGGTGTTTGTAATATGTATAGAAATTACATGTAGATACTTTGTTGGACATGGATCTTGTATATCTATACTTTGTGAGACATAGAGTTTAAAGAAATGTGAGAATTATGTATGGGTATTTTGTGAGGAATGTATTTGTAAAATATATGGAAGTGTGAGATAGATAATATGAAGGTTAAATATAGTGAATACATGAGATTATTTGTGTTATGGGTTATGTTGCTTACTAAGAAGAGAGATTTTGTATGAGAAATAAAGAATGAGATGGAGATGTGTTTTTGGGCAGCAAAAATGATGAAGTTTCAGAATCATGGAGTGTGGGAAAGATGGGTAATGGATAATGGTGTGTTGTAAGAGGTGTGATGTAATGGTGCTATCTAGGAAGAGATATTTTTGTAAGGGAGATGGAGAAGTATAGAAGAGTTTAGAGATATGTGCAGCAAAGTGAAGTTTCAGAATCATGGGGATCAGAGAGGGGATCAATCCTCTTTAGTGTCTAACTTGGTCCTCTTCATATAGAGCCAAGCTATGTAACTAGATCAGACTTTAGTTGAAGGGAAAATTAGCAAATAAGGAAAAGTCATTGACAAGGTAAGTGGTTTCATTAGAGGGATTTTGTTTTTTTAGCCAAAAGAAGAAAGCTAGAAACTTCAAGGCTGATGTTATAGCTATAACAGCTGTCAATCACAACTGTCACAGCTAAATGATATCATCCAAATGACATCTTGCTTGGAGGAAAAGATATTTGGCATTAAATTCATTATTTGGCTAAAAAATGCAAGATAATCTTTATGGGATCCTCTTGTTTCTCTGGGTATGATAGCAAGCTGTTGGGATTGGGCATTAATGGGCAAATGACATCATTTTAGGACATGTGTTTACCTGCTGGAGCTTCTGCTGCTTCTGCTGGAGTTGTTACAGCTTGTGCAAAAGCTGTTGCAGCTTCCGCTGGAGCCCTTTTTGGTAATTAATAGACTAGTTGGTTGATATTTGATGAAATTTTAAAGATGTAATTATGGTCTTTTTGTATTTTAACCAAATCTTGGAGAGTAAAGAGACCATTTAATGTTAGATATGAGATACTAATATATATTTAGCCATGTGCTTGGAATTGATTTACATGATAATAATATAATTTATATTATATGATGAATATTAATTTTTATGTAAAGAGCATGGGGAGTTTTATCATTTTAAGTGTTATGTGATATAAGAGGCTTACCAAATGTTACCTATTGCACACTGACATGTAAGAGTTCAGGGAATTGGGGAAAGACATATCAAGCAACATGCTTTCCTTTATCAACTTTGAACCACTAGAGCTTTATTGAACATACTTTTTGGCTCTTCAAACCACGACTCCCAAAATTCCCCTGATGAGACTGATGAGCTTGGATCACGAGCTGAAAATGAGACATTGTGCCATGAGCTCGAACTATGGGCTTCGATGAGATTATATCACCATGAGTTTTGGACCATGGGCTTTGGCATCAATTTGTGAATATGGACTCTTTGGGGCTTTAAAAGAGATTTTCCCAAAAATGCATGATAGTGTTGACGTGGTGCGGATTGCCAATGAAATGAAGTCATGTTGTGTGAAAAATTTGTCCTCAATAATAATTAAATAAAACACTACGAAATTATAAATAAATTAATAATAAAAGGATTAGATGAAGAATTTGGATTGTATTCAAATTGAAATTTTTATCGGCTTAGAAAATATAGGAGAAGAAGATAAGAAAAAAAATTATATATTTTTAAAAATATAAAATATCTATAATTTGGTGAAGTCATGTGCACAACCACTGCTTCTAAGTCCAATTTTTATTAAATAGTACTAGTATTATACCTGTGCGATGCACGGCTTGATAAAAATATTATATATAAATTAATTTTTTTTTTGATAATATAATCAAAATAATAACTGTGGGGCCAGGAAATCGTGCAGCCTCGGCCCACTCCAAGCCAGGCCCAAATGGCCCAATCCAAGGAAGGATGACTACCCAAGGCCAATTTGGGGAGCAAACTCTTCTTTGGATCCACGCCGAGGATCCCCTCGTCCTTGGCGTACTAAGGATAACTATAGGGGAGAGGGGACAGGCCCAGAGCAAGTTGTCACCTCAGCACTTAATATGTTCACCTAACCCCTCTGGCCGCATTAATGGGGATGCAACCCCCGGGCAGGGCTACATCGATCAGGGTGAACCACTTGAGCACGGATACAACCTCTGATGGGACAGGCAGCCAGAAGAGAGGCCAATGAACGATCAACAGAAGGATGAAGAGAGGAATATATAAGGGAGACAAGCAAAATGTATGGGGGGGTTTTTTGGGTGAAAGAAGGAAAAAAGCCTCCTCGGCCATGGATCGAGGAGCATCCCCTAGTTGTAAATGGTTCCAAGTATTTCTTCAATAAAAGGAAAAGATGTTCATGCTTCTAAGACGCCGGTCAGCGCCTAAACCTTCAACCCACTCTCTACAAATTCATTGTTCTGGCTTCGTTGGGCCTATAACCAATCTCTTTTGGGCTTAGGCTACAAAAACCGACCCTACAATTGGCGCCGTCTGTGGGGAGGATTAGTGCGCCGGCCTGCGCAACAGGCAACGGTTCTAAGTAATCGTTCTATGAAAGATTGGTGGTGATGCAAAAAAAATAAATAAATAAATAAAAGATAATAGTTTGAGACAGAAGATTCAACAGCAAAGAAAGAGACCACGATATTATTTCATAAAAAGAAAAGTTACAGATTACAATCAGAGGCTCAGGCAGGCGTGCTTTACAACTATTCCTACCAGCTAGTTCTACAATCAGAAGCCCAGGTGGACCTGCCCTAAAACTAGGTAGAGGGAAGTGTCAACCCGTGCTTTTATTAGCATCAAGAGAATGGGAGAACTTGACACTAAAAGCAGGGAAGGGGGAGGGCCAGCTTGTTTCAAGGCCACCAACAACCCCTTTTTTCGGTGCGGCGGAGCTTGAACAAAGTGAGGAGCAGATGCAGGCGCACCAAGACACCCTCCCTCATGATGTTCCCTTGATTCTCTCCAGCCCTCACGAACGCTGGCCGTTGGAGACGGCAACGCTCGGGCACCATCCATGACGTGAATTCACACATCTCCTCCGTCGGGGGTACGCTCCGAGGAGAGACATTAGGTACTCCAACGACATCCCTTCGGGCCACCACGCATGGCACCATCAGGGTTACGCCTAAACTCTGCCGCACCGAAAGCCCAGTGGGGGCTGCGGCCACAATGGCTCTTGGCACGGATGTCCTCACACCCACCCAAAGCCGCCCCATATCTACTGACTCCAGTCACAATTTCGGCGAGGTTATTAAAGGGGCGTGGGGACCTGAAAGGGTGTGTTCTTTCTGTTTGTGTTGGGAGGTTCATGCCTTCCCCCTGAAGAGTCTTATATAGGGGATAAATGTTGGTGAGAATTAATTCACGCAGAATTCGAAAAGAGAGTTGTCAACAGTGCTGATTATGAGGCCACTAAATTCCAAGGGGACCGTAGACTGTTGGATTTGTGCTAATTCACGAGGACATTAATAAGGGCACGTCTCGCGCACCGAAACGTCAAGCGCGGAACACGAACGGCCAAGGGACGCTTCGTAAGTGAAGGAAATGGGGGCTCGAGCCGGAGCCGAAATCAACGCCACGTGTAAAATCAAAATCCGACTCAAGGAAGAATCATCTCCAGTAGAGCGGTCTGAAGACAAACCCCTACTTACAGAAAAATGAAAGCGTTAAACAGAACCAAGGCACTGCATGGTCCTCAGACTCAGGCCTGTGGGGAAACTACTCGCTCCTCTATACCTGGGTACTAGACAGAACCAAGGTATTGCATGGTCCTCGGACTCAAACCTATGGGGAAACTAGATACTTACAGAGAAATGAATGCGTTAGACAGAACCAAGGCACTGCATGGTCCTTGGACTTAGGCCTGTGGGGAAACTACTCGCTCCTCTATACCTGGGTACTAGACAGAACCAAGGTATTGCATGGTCCTCAGACTCAAACCTATGGGGAAACTAGATACTTACAGA